>NC_056744.1:467662952-467880452 GCF_019279795.1 Protopterus annectens | reverse complement strand
ACAATCAGGAAGGTGTATCAAAGAACACATGTATGTTTCATGTTCAAGGGGCCTATGATTTGAAAACAGTCCAAAGTTAATCTTTATCTGCCACTGGCACAATGTATTTTCTTTCAATGTGGGTTTCAATGCTGTTTCAATGAATGTGAGTTTCAAGGGCAGAGAAGTTTTAATGCTAAGTCTGTTTTTCATTGTGAATCTGCATTGCTTTGTTTAGCAGGTCTATTAGTGTTTGTGCTGTAAAATGAAAAATAAAACTTTCAAATTAAATCCAAATAATCACAGAAATAAAGCAGTATGCACATTACAGTGTTTATGGTAAATGGGGCGAAATAGCCAAGTAATGGGACATTGGAATGGCTGCAGGGGGGAGGCTTCATTCAACCATGATTTTGTGAGGGGGGAGGGCGGTAAACTCAAAGATAGCCCCGGCTGAACTATACCTCTCAACTGTCCAGATTTTTTGCAGAATGAATAGATTTTTGCTATTTATCTTTGGTTTGTTCCTCATAAAATTTGTGGTTTTCTATCAAATCATTTAGGAATGAAGTCACTAAATAATGGGTTCATATTAAAAACACGAATGTTTACTTATCCGAACACCTAAACGCTGACACATCTTCATCGAACCGCAAAAACATCGATTGTCCTGAAGCACGAAATCCGAAATGTTGAATCATCATGGTTGGCTCTTCTGCAGTATAGCTCCGTAAGGTAAGTGTGTGATAGTTACGGACCTTAGGGTTAGGGTGCGGGTTAAGGTAAGTGCATAGATGGTAATGTATGTTAGATTTAGTGTACGGTTAGAAGTAGGGTTTTATTAAGTGCATGTGTGTGGATTATTTAGTTTGTTTGGGTATAGCTTTTTAAGGTAAGTGTGAAATAGTTACGGACCTTAGGGTTAGGGTGCAGGTTAAGTTAAGTGCATGCATGGTGGTATATGCAAGATTTAGTGTAGGGTTAGAAGTAGGGTTTAGTTTAGGGTTAGAAGTAGGGTTTTGGTTAGTGTATGTATGTGGTTTATTTAGTTTGTTTGTGTAGGTAGTATGTAGCGAGTGGTGGGATGGGACAAGTATGACATTTCAGGTTTTTGAATTTCGCGGTTTAGGGCGTTCAGTGTATTTGCAGTTCACGGAATATGTGTCGGCGTTTAGGTGTTAGGATAAGTAAACATTCGCGTTTTTAATATGAACTCCTAAATAATTGCTAACACTATAATTTTGACAAAGAGTGGAAATCACATTTTCAGGGTGAAATAAAACATATTTATAGGGAAAAGGAACACCTGAAGGATATTTTTGAAAAGAGGTAGTAAAGGTTCAGGTTAGCAGGTACAAACAAAAAAAAAGCTGGTGTATTTAAATGTGGTGCTTGTTGTTGTATTTATTTACTGATTACTGGGGATACTACTTACCCTACCTAATATAAATAAATTTTAACTAAAAACTTTTGCAAATTGTAACACAAAATTTTTATTTTTATGTTGTAAAAATGTAAAAATGTAATGCTTTTATTGGCAAGAAGAAAAAAAAGGAGTTAAGCAGAGATTTATGAGATATGATATGATATTATTAACAAAAAAATGTGAAACAAATTCTCACAAAAAACACAAACAAAAGCTGAATTTCAGTTTTTATATTTTTATATGAGTTTTGTACCAAAGGACCCGGTATGGGGCGGAGACTGGAGACTTTAGGAATACACAGGGAATTATTATATACTGGTGGTGGTGAGGTTTTTAAATGTTTAAATGACCTCACTTGGACTTTAATGTGTAATAATCCTCCTTGTCAGTAGAGGCAGTAACTCAATGCTGCATTTCTATGTACAATGATTCTGATTGTTTTACTGGCTGTTTTAAAATTTGATGAGTATATAAAAGCAGTTAACTGAATGTATTAGTGTAATCTGATGAAGTTGTTGGGCGAAAATATGGGTGATTGATTCAGCGTTAACTCCTAAATAATGACAAACATTGAGTTTCAGACTTCATAACCTTTGTAAAAATGCATGCTAAAGGAAGACCTGTCATTCTATCAACTAAGTTTATAGAAGAGAAATTTTTAGTACTGTTTGTATGTTCCCCCAATATATTTGGCCTTGCCCAGATTTTCTGCATTAAGAGGTTGAGAGGTACGTGCAAATAAATCACTTTATAGAATTAGGAATATCCAACCCTCTCAACTGTCCCCAATTTTGGCTCAAAATGTTGCTCTCCCCCTAATAATCTCTCCACAAAATAGCAATTTTGGAAGAAAACGTGGAGGATTTACAATTATAAATAATTGTAGTCATCAGAGTTATAGATTACTTTTATTTCAGAAATGCATGTAGATTCTCTTATTTTGTCAGCTGTTCAAGTTAACAGTGCTAATATTAAAAAAGTGTCCCTTTGACAGGTTCCCAGCTGTATTGTGTGGCAATTTTATATTTTTGCATCACACTTTTGGTCCGTTTTTCATAAAATTGTAGTTTTCTGGCAAATTAGTAGCAAATTATTAAAGATCAAAGTTAGAAAATAATGACAGACATTTGAGTTTCAGATTTCATACCCTTCAGAAAATTCATACTAATGCAAGACCTACTACTATTTTATTATCTTTCTAAGTATATAAGAGCAATATTTAAAAATTGTCCTTATTTTTAAGCCTTTGTCCCACTTCTATGCATGGCTTTGTCTAGATTTTTTGCTCTGAGGTTGAGAGGTATGACAAATGTGTCAGAGCCATCACCGTCAGCAGAGACATTTCAAATTGTAACATACTTGTTGCACCCCACTCCCCCATGTAGTGACTCTGAATGTTTCCAAGCAAGCCAAAGAGCAGTTATGCAGTGTAAGTGTGCAGAGTATTCCCCCATCCAAGGTAGACACAAGTATGACAGTGGCTTTTCATCTGTCCTTGATTTTGCAAAATGTTCTGGTTTTCTGTCATATTTTTATACTGTTGATTTATGCTTCTTATCATTCAGAAAATGCATGCTGTTGCAGTGCCCTGTTGCTCTATGTTTAAGTAGCAATGCTTTAATGACCATCAGGTAAGCTTGTCTGAGTTTGCAAGATGCAAATAAGCTTTAATAAGCATACTGTTAAAGAATTACCAATATTGAAAAAACCTATTTGTTGTTGCCATGCAGAGAATATTTACATAACTGGATAACATATAAGCCTTAGGTATTGAAATGCATATAACAGTATTTGTAATAAAGGACAATATTACAGTATTTTCAGAAGCTCATTACATTTGTTGGAGGCTTGCAGTCATCTTTGCAGGCTTTACCCATAAATTAAACAGAATGCCAATCTATCACGTGTGGTCCATAACCTGTGCAGTAATCCTTCAAGCAATTTATCTTGAGTTTGTTTCTTGTTTGCTGTTCATTTTTTTACTTTGATCATGTTTTCCCCATGAAACAAGTAGATAGTTGTTGTCAGGTAGCAGGTCTTTTTTGAATAAGAAACATTTTTACAAGTGGGGGTATCACAGAGATTGCTACTTTCAGCATGTTACTTGGTACTTTTATAAAGCTGAATATAAATTATAATTAGACCCGCAGTGCAAGGAGAAGTGGTTTGAGTTAAGTGCTGCTTGTTTTTTTATACTTGATTTTGACTGGCATTCCAGTAATGTATTTAACAAGTAATTTATTTTTTCATGCCTCACAACCTTTTTGTTTCCATCTAGATATTAAGTAAGCTGTCATGTAGCCAATGCATTGAAATATTTTTTTTCTTCTACACTTCATTTTGCCTTGATTGGACTTTTGTAAAGACGGTTTGGCACCCCGGGCAGCGTATTTAATTAAAGTTCCAGTTGTTGTGGTTTTGAGCATAGCTCTGCCCCTTTCTAGTTTACCACACCCCCTTCCCATTGGCTCCCACCCATTCAGCTGTCTCCTGCAGCCACCCTTTGATATGAAGTCACCAGACGCCATTGGTTTCATTGAATGGTTCTTTCACTTGAATGTTACACAGATGGCAGCAGACTACAAAGCACCATTGTACTTATGTCATGATTTGGGTATAATGCCTGAAATTCACAAAGATTCTATTTGTACATGCCAACTGGCCTATGCAGGTTAGTCAATTAGAGTGTCAGATAGAGAGAAAGAGACTCTACTATGGAAGTATGGTAAAACATGGGAGAAACACATCATTATTAGCTCATTACCATGTCTCTGAATTGAGCACTGTGCTGTAAGACCTGACCATGACTGTGCTCTCCTTTTCACCCCATGTATCTAAGTGGCACACACACGTGCATGCACGTGTGTGCACACATACACACACACACACACACACACACACACACACACACACACACACACACATGTGCACACACATACACACACCCATGCACACATATGCATGACACACATGCACAGACACACAGCATACACACATATGCACAAACTTCCTGAAATTCCACATACATCCTTGCATCTGCCCAAAAGCGCCAATACATATGTGCAGATTCACACACACACACACACACACACACACACACACACACACACACACACACACACAAACCTGCTATACATATCTATAATCATAGTATGAGCTGTGATACTTCCATCAGGAGGGAATGCAATCAAAAGCTGGAAATCGTTTTTTCCTCCTAGAAAAAAAAATCTTGGGAAACACCGCCATTTCCATGGGAGATCTCAGGCTAATTACCATAAGGTGTCCCCCAGAATGCTAGATTAAAGTGCAGCTTCCCTAGCAAGACTGCTTTCCATACCATGGCCATTGGCAAGGGAAATTTGTAGCATTGTAGCTTTTTCTGAATCAGAAAGGCTTATGAAGCCTTCTAAGTTAAGACTTTCACATCACAGTAAACCTTTTCAGTTCTACCCAGAGGCCAGACTATCCACTGGTAACCTAAAATCCAATTTAATTTTTTCCATTTAGTAGTCTTAGACAAGGATGGGCAATTAAGAATTCATAGGGGTTGCATGCAGAACACAGGTGGACTTTAGTAAGATAGTGCTCAATTTGTAGCAAGTATTGGCCATGCAAAGTGATACAACTCTGGTTTCTACCATAATGATCTGTGGAAAAACAGACTCTATGGGAGGATGCATGGAACTTGTTTCCCTGCAAAATATACTTATTTAGTATTTCTTTGCAAAAATCATTTGCTTTCAAGTCTGAGACCTTTTGTAATTGCAATTATGAGCATCGGTTGCAAAACACTTGCACTTTAGTCAAGGAGTGTTTTTTTTTTTTTATAGTTATATGCATTTCTTGCATGTTTAAAATCAATACTCCAAATAATTGTTCCATAGCATCATTTCAAAGACTTCTTATTTTTTCTGTGAATAATAAATCTTGTAATAGTCACATAACGTAATGTATCTTGGATAGTGGGGGGATAAGATGTAAGCTATTTCAAAAATGCTACGATATCAGTCACTATAGTTTTAAAGTTTAATCCAGTCATATGCAAATTTCATTTAAGAAGTTGTGCAAGTCACAGATACAGACGAGTGGCAGTTAGGGTATCATTAACTGTTACAAGACAGTCTTTCACTGCAAAATACCAGATTTGAGGCATTTCAGGCAATGTAGTTGTTGTTGTATCTTTCGGCTTTTCCCAGTTAGGGGTCGCCACAACGGAACTCCGGTTCGCTAATGATTGGCAGTAGATTTTTTTTACGTACCTAGTTGCCAGCCCTGACGCAAAACCTTCAATTAAGGTACGCCCATCCACGCATGTCTCCACACAGAAGACGCTTTAGCTGAGAATCGAACAGGACAACGTCTTACTGTGAGGCAACAACGCAGCACCAAAGCAATAGTAATCTTTATTTGGTGCACCACTAAAAAACATTGATTTGTACTTCCAAGAAAAAAGATCTACACATTCATTGTGTTACTCTTAAAAAGAAGCTATATAATGATACATGGGTTTTAATGGAATGGTGGCAGCAAATTTTAATTGTACATATCCAGCAATAACAATATCCCAAATAACTGTTAATAATAAAATCCAGATCTTCTTTATATGTGTCCCAGACCACATTAAAATGATTTAAAAAATACCTACATATAAACAGTCCAACAAGTGCAAAAGCTCACCTAAACTGATTACATAACACTCATATTATATAGAATCATGAAAGTCTCAAGGCCAGACTAAGCTTAAAGACAGCTGACCTCATTTAAAGTAGCAGCAGGGTGGTAAAGGAGCAAGGAAGAAGATGTCTGTTCAAAAGAAAGCAAAAATAAATCAAAGGAATGTACTTTACACAATCAATTGTATATCTAAAGTAATGTTTATATGTAAACCTGTAGAAAGTATTGTCAACCGCCATTGACAGCTGCCAAAAGAAGCTACTGCTTTTCAAGTGTCTGTCCCCTAATAATACAATCTAGCATTGGTAATACAAGCTGACAGTTACCTTCACCCACTTGTACTTTGTATGGATACACAAGATGAACCATCTAAAGTTGGAAATTTTGTGTTAAGAACCATTCTAGAAAATCCATGAGGAGTCTGTTAAACATGTTTTAAAAAAAGAGTGGTAAAGCCTGCCAGACATCTGTAAGTTAGCACTGGCTGTCAAACTAAGAAGCAAATACAGGGTGGGTAACTGGCATCTTCAACAACAAAAAGGAAGAAAGAAAAAATGGTGTGGATTAAAAATCATAAAAGATGAAAGTAGAAGTACTCACTGCATGTGAAGAGGGTAGGGGTAGGGGTGGTGATTAGGATGTGGACGAGGCTCTGTGATCTTTGGTGTGGCAAAAACAGCTGGACATGTAGGAGAATAGACAATCTTTGTAGAGAAAAAGTAGGGAATAAAAATGACAATAGCTAGGCTAGCTATGCATGAAAGGGTAGAGGCTGCAACACAACATCACTGAAAAGGATAGGTTAGTGATAGAGTGAAAGGTAGGGAAGAGATAAATTATGACAATGGCACGTCGGAGTAGCACTCTCATGTACAATGGTGGAAAACAGGGTAAAATAAGACAGTTGTATAGACAACTAAAAAAAGGAGGACAAGCAGAAGAATAGAAAGTTAAAAGAACAGGCACAGGGAGTGGTGACAGGATAAGTAGAGACCACAGCCAGAGGTGGGCTTGCAACTGTGCCCTTTCAATCATAAAGGGAGTGCTACTTCTGCTGTATTACATTTGTTTTGCATGTGCAATTATGTCATTTTACTGTGCACCAGTCCTTCATTGTGTTTATCAGAACCTGGATTGCTGATTTTAGGTAGTAGGGACAACCAATCCTTTTATTAACAAAACAAGATGTCCCAGATAACAGGTATTATTATAAATATAGTACTGGCTTTGGAATTGAACTATGTTGCCATGTTTAAGAACTTACTAAATAATTTGGAAAAATATGAAAAAAATTCTGTTTCTCCTCTGTGTGACAAGTTCATTCGAGTATTTTCTTTAAAACGGCAGTTGACAAAAAACTGTTAGCTTTTATGACTGACAAGTAAAAAATCAATGGGTTCTCCTCTTCTATTGCATAGCAAAAGTTAACAAGGATGTACCTAATGCTTTGAGTAGACCAATAGCCTTAGGGGCTTGTGCAGTGCTTAAAAATATGGGATAACTTGTGTATGAATTTCTACAACCCCTTTTGAAACAACTGAGATCTTATGTAAGGGACAGTGAAGATTTTATATAAAAAGGAAATAATTTAGCAAGAAGATATCGTTTTGCAGATAATGGACGTTGCCAGTTTGTGCATGTGTATAAGTCATGAATTGGGCCTTAGGGTTATGCAGAAATATTGTCTGACATCTTTGTATGCTGAAATTATTAAGCAATTCATATAGTTCTAGCTAGGAAGTATATTCCTTTTTAACTGAGATTTATGTATGTATATATATATATATATATATATATATATATATATATATATATATTTTTTTTTTTATGCACATAAATGTAGGATAGCTGTGGGGGTAAATATGCACATTTGTATCCAAACTAACTTATGGGCATATTTAACAAGGATTATATGTATGCTAATTGTTAATTCTAAATACACATGCAGTATAGTGGATATTATATGGATGATATGTGTTGCATTGTGAATGAAAAGGATATATAATTTGATAATTTTGTGGGCAGAATCCAAATTAATATCTATCATGTCTCTTTAACTTAACAGACAGAGGAAAACAAGAGACAATGTTTTTTTTAGATATCATGTGATAAATAATGGTTTCTTTTCTACACAGAAAACCAACCACTGTAAATGGTTTTATATGCCAGCAATTCACATTCTTTTCATCTTATAAGATCTCTCCTTTATTGAAAGTTCTTACAGGACCAGAGGTTATGTACAGACCCTCAAAGATATGAAAATGAAACACAAGATATGAAACAGTGATTGAGAGCAAGGGGTATGAAATACATTTACTTGATAATTGTCTGCAGAAAGCTGAATGTCATAGATCACACAGACATTGCTTTGGTTACAAAATGATAACATATAGCAATATATGAACTGTATTACTTATTATGTCCTGTAGATATATAGAGTAGTACATCTAATAAAAAGGCACTGCCATATTTTATTACCAGCAGTAAATTCCTGCAATACCAAGGATTTCCATTTGATATTCTCTCAGCCTTTGGGATATACTTGCACAGATGTTGTCAATCACCTCCAGAGACACAGAGTATGTGTCCAGCGTATACCATTATGCATTATGGAAATGTTGATAAAGCTCATATTGTTAATAAGATGAGACTACAGAGTTTAGTAAAATGCATCATCAGAAAGCACAAGTCATATATTGTTTAAGGTGCTTGTGAATGATCTTTTATATTAGGCAAACCATTAGAAAAGTATGGGTTCTGACATTTGATTACCTCAAAGATATATGGAATAATGCTTCATACACGTCCAGTGTCTGAAAATGTTGACCAGTTTCATAACAGATACGGGAAACAATTACAGTTTTTCATAATTTGCAAGTGAAATAAAGGATTATTTGCTCAGGATATGACACATATGTTATGCAAACTGGAAGAAGATTTTCAACCAGGGTCAATAAAGCCAACATGTATTGTTTACACATGGTAGTGCAGTGTTTTGGATTCAATAAACAGCTCTACACAATGTACAGCCGTGCACAGCCGCACAAACAAGATAAACACCATGGCATGCAAATTACAGCATAAGCAGCAGAATTGTATGCTAATCAACAAGCTATAAAGCAATCATGTAGACTCAGTGCTGGTTTTCCCTGTGAATATCAAAGCCTATTGGAATACAGCCACAGAAAGGAGTCTGCACAGAAACAATGTTAGGGGTTGCTGTTCCTTTAATCCATGTGTATGTGCAAGATACTGAAGTCTATGCTTCTGCTGCTGCTAACAGACCAAGGTCAAGAAGATTTTCAGACCCCGGGTAACTTATCACAGTCTACATGATGTGGAAATTGTAGGGCACTACAAAGTAGATAGAGAAACACTACAGAAACTCTGTAATCTCTGTAGTCCTCAACTCAGAGCTAGGGCAAACTGAGGGGAGCCCATCCCAGTGGTGACAAAGGTATGTGTAGCGCTTAGAGTTTTAGCTGCAGGTACCTTTCAGAGACCATCAGGGGACATGCTGGGGATGTCACAGTTATCAGCATCCAGGATCCTCCATCTGTTCCTGAATGCTATGCTCCAACATGCTAGTCACCACATATATTTTTCACATGCTCCTGAGGATAGGGCCAGAAATATGCAGGAGATCTACCCTGTAGCACACTATGGGTGCCATAGATTGTACACATGTAGAAATTAAGGCACCACCAGGGGAACAGGGAAGGCTCTACATTAATAGAAAGGGCTTCCACTCTATTAACTGACAAGTTGTGTGTAATGCCAAGGGAATCATCTTGAACGTGTGTGCTGGCAACCCTGGCAGTTACCACAACTCACATATCTGGCACACCTCCCAACTGTATTGGATGTTCACTGGGGGATATCTCACAGGGTCATTTACTGGGGGATGCAGATTATGCACTGGAACCATGGCTGATAACACCCATTAGAAATGCACACACACATGCTGAAGAATGCCATAATGAAGCACATGTTCAAATCAGAAATATCATAGAGTGTGTGTTTGGGCTGCTGAATTCACGGTTCCAGTGCCAAGATACACCTGGGGGATCCCTGCAGTACAATCCACGTGCATGTACTGAAATATTCACAGTATGTGCCATGCTACACAACATCATCCTGAGAAAACAGCTTCAGCAAGATCAATAAGGGGAAGGGGCACACATCCCACCACCAATGGCAAGGTCATGACAGCCACATGCAAGTGAGGAGTCAGAGGGGGAACCAGAAGCTGCTGTAGATGTAAGCAGACGTAGAAGTGCTCAATATGCCCTAACATCAGCTAAGAGACAGTGCATAGCACACTCACTCACCAACTAAGGGCCTAAAACTTTCCTCCTATGCACATACATATAGTAGCAACATTGATGCCATGCAACACTCACAACTTTTACCTACCCATATAATGACTGTTTACTGCTTGCATCAGACAGAGCTAGCCCTAAACTAAAACTGTTGCATCTACTGGATTTACAAGGTAAGTGTTGAACCTGGAGTGTATTATGTAATAATATCCATGCATGTTGTTACTTGGTAGTGTAAGCAAGTAAAAAGTGGGATACTGGTACAGAAATGACCTTAATATGTGACAGCAGAGACTTATTTGACTTATATGTATCAATTATTAAGTAACAGACCTCAGGCATTAAAGAGTTACACAGTCATACCTCTCAAAAGTAGAGATGGTCACTGCATGCCCTCAGTTTAGCACCATACGTTTGTACTGGAAAATCATTAAAGAGAGAAGTTAGAAAGTAATAATGCACATTTCAGTTTCAGACAACACAACCCTCATAAGATCATTAACAATAAAGATGGAAAAATTTTGATACTATCAACTGTCAAACTTTATAAGACCAATGTAAGTAAAATGTACAATTACCAATTCAACATCACAAATGCAGATATTCTAAATATTAAGTCAGCTATGCACCCTAAGCATCAGACACAAAGCTTATGTATCCCTAAATCCAAAAGATAGAAAACAGGGATATGGCACAGTTATCATCACTTGTACAGGATGCAGGAAACCTAGGCTGACACAAAAGGTTGGTGGGTGGGTGTGAGCAAGAAAAAGAAGCAGACAGACATTTGCATAAACTAACAAATGTCCAGTTAGACAAAATGAGTTTTAAGCTTTACGGCTAAACCATGTAACTGTTCCATGTGTGTCTGTATGGGTCCTCCAGGTGAAACCGATGTGTGAGTGTCTGCATGAATGCAGCCAAGCTCTGTGCTAGTTCTACATCTTGGTATGTTGGACAGGTATGAGTTGTAAATGGTAGAGGTAGAAATCTATCAATGTCATACTCAGCCACTAGAACTGGCTCTGCCAGGAGTTGCACTGACACATCCATGCCCAGGGTCAGATGCTCTGCTGCTACCTGAATGTAACTTGCCGCGTCTAGGTGTAGACAGCCCAATCACTGATGGAGCAGTAGAATTACTGCAACTATGGGAGCATGATCAGGCACGACCACATTGGCTAACAGCAGCTGATGTGACTGATCTATGTCCATGAGGATGCTGTCCCTCCCAGCAGACATTCCATCACAGACACTGCCCGTTCCAACGTGTTATTCATCTGATCCATTGAACTGGCAGCACAGGGGAGGCAGTCATACATGTCAGCCTTTGCCACATCTACAACTTTAAGCATTCTCTTGAGGACCTGGGGAACATGCCTGTGCCTCCATGACAGCCCTAAACATATGTTGAATGGCACAGGAAGACTCACCTTGATCAGGTGGAGGATGGACAGCAGGCCTCCTCCAAGCACCCATAGCAACCCTCCTGCATGGCACCTCACCCACACTTTAGCCATGGCCAGGGTCAACTGGCACTGAAGCCACAGTAACCACACTTCCCTGATAGATTGTCTTGCCCTCCACCTGTCCAATATCTGAGGGCTTACTGGAATGGGCAGGCAAAGCCTACTGGCTGTGTATGATGGGATTTCAGGGGATGGCTGTATGTTAGCCTCAGTGTCAGATTCAACCTCTGACCCCCCCCCCCTCCAAATGTACCTCTGTTTGGCCACCATCATCAGCAGGGTCTGCTGGTACTCTGACATCAGGAGGTAGAAGTTCCACACTTCCACTGTAAGTATCACCTGTGATAGTAAGCAACAAACAGAAAAAAATACCTACACTACTATAGGCCAATATATGTTAACAAATTAACAGTGGTACGAAATCCACCAATAAACGTCACCAACTATGAACAAAAACCACCTGGCTCCATGGAAGGATGAAACAACAGTCTTTATTAGTTGTAAAAAAGTTTGCTCAAGGTAACCCAAAAGGTTTTACGTTTAGCTTGTATACTAAAAATTAAAAGTTTATATAGATAATGGGGCACATTTATATACATGTTTATTTTTGGAGCTTCCATTAATTACTCACTATGTGACAACAAAGGGACTGAACACTGAGAGTACAGTTTCCCCACTCATATTAGTAAATAAAGTAGAGTGTATATATGTACACACAAGTTAAACTATTCTACTTGTGTTTAGTTTTGCAGATTCCAATAAGACTGTTTTTTACAGTGGACTTTTTACACAACTTTGGGATTTTGCATTTCATACTATAACAGGTTTTGTAACCTGAACTTTGTCTTACAGGTACCACTAAACAAAGATAGAGAACGAATGTTGTGTACTATTGGTGGGAATACAACTTTGTATATTAATTTCTGATTTACATTAACATGGTCTAGTGCAACCTAAGGATACAGCCTTTAATATTTGAGATATTGTTGTGAATTTTATGTACTATAATTAAATTTACTGAGTGCATTAAATAATTGCCAGCTCTGATAGGTTAATTAACCAAAAGGAGCTCTTTTTAAACTGTGACAAATCATTAAAAACTTGTCTGAGGAAGTTCAGTTACTGAAGTGAATGAAAAGCGCTTTACAAGTACTTTTTTCTGTTTGGTTTCATCTACTTGTTGGTTCCTACAATGTGAAAGAAGTTCTACAATTTAAAGAAGCACCTCTTCTGGACTAATTTTGAAAAGCAACTTGCCTCTTTGAATTTGCTACCATGTGGCTGGTTTGACTGTTTGACTCAATGTGAATGCTTTTTCAGTCACTCCATTGGAACTTTCATGGCAGTGTGCTGACAGTTTACACTTTGGGTAAGAAATAGACTTTTCTTTTCACCAGCGTTTTTGCTGGAAGAGCTTCAAGTGTACAAGTACTTTTTTCTGTTTGGTTTCATCTATCTATTGGTTTTTACAACGTGAAAGAAGTCCTACAACTTAAAGAAGCACCTTTGCTGGACTAACTTCTTAAAAGCAACTTGCCTTTTTGAATTTGCTACCATGTGGCTATTTTGACTGTTTGACTCAATGTGAATGCTTTTTCAGTCACTCCATTGGAACTTTCATGGCAGTGTGCTGACAGTTTACACCTGGGACTGTGCTTCAACTTGGCACCACTCAAGGAAAAGGTACTGAACTTTTTAAATACACCAGCCTTTTATATTGTTTGGCTTTTACATGTGTACAGCTGTTTTTAAGAAAAGTTTTTTTCGTGGCCAAGTGTGCTTTGACTTGATGGATTTATACAGTGTGTAAACACATCAGCTAGTTTTATATAAGCTTTTTGAAAACACACTTGAAACGTTTGGTATTTGTTCACCTGTACTACCAGTACAAGGAAGTCCCAAGTTTTTAAGGTGGCTTACTGTGACGTAAAACCTTTTGGGTTACTTTGAGCAAAATTAACAGTGGTGCCAGTAGTACAAACAGTAGAACAATACACACAACAGTCCTGACATCAACACCTCGCACATTAAAATATTTCTTTGAACTGCCCATCAGTACTAACATAAAAAATGTTTGGCTTACCATGTGCAGAAGATAGTCTGCTCCCTATGCCAGATGGTCCTGGAAGAAGTTAAACAAAAGGTAAGGCCAACATCATCACAATTGAGAGTAACACAGTGGGTAAAACATTTTGTCCTTTATATGTCCATTATCTATCAACTTTCAACAAGAACTTGGATGACAAGCCCAACTTAAGCCCCATGTGTAATTAATCAGAATGTGTTAACTGTAAAATCTTCATATCCCCCCAGCCAATTTCTTGTTAAAGAGAACAAACATACTGATGTAAATATTTTACTATACAGCACCATTTAACAATTGAGATGCATAAGCCTACCTGGAAGCTTCGACTTGGACATTCTTGCCGTCCCTGAAACAGTAGTACCAATGTCAAGGACATGCTGTTCTGTTCTTTACTGGCAGGTGTCTGGATCCATGACAATAGACAGAGACTCTTCCTTTGCTGTTAGTGGTGGATCTGTAGCAGCCCCACCCCCTAGTACCCATCTGATCATGGGCCACTGCAGCTGCTCTCCTCCATGCAGATGACATCATGTCAGTGGCCCTATGGTGCCCCTGATCATATTTCTTGCTGTGGCCACCTACTGAATTCACATCTGCAACTACCTTCTACCAGATTTACATTCTGCCTGACATATCTCCATGGTCCCTCTCAAGAAGAAAGGCACCATGTTGTCTAAAAGCTTCCACAATGACCTGATTCTCAGGATCACTGAAGGGGGGGGGGCTTTCAGGGATTGAGATGCCTGGGTTCCTTAGTCCCAGGTGTCCTAAAAGACAACAGAAGGATAATACACATAAGTATCACAACTACAAAATAACTGTTCACTGATAATACAGAAAAGGTAGCATTTCAGTATTACACACTGGAGAAACCTAAAACAGTCTAGAGATTTGAAATATGAACAACAGGCTGGATACAAAAAGGGACAGTAACAACAGCAACATATCCTTGTTTGTGTCTTAACAGAAATGCAGCTTTGGTCCCCCACCCCCAAAATAACAGACAACTGACACATTTTGCTAGCAAACTATCACTGAAATGCTAAAAGTGCTATCAAATTAAATTTCCCAGAAAATTGCTGGAACCTGTATTCTGAGAGATTGCCTTACATATTATCTGAAATTATACAGAGCTGAGTATATATTTTTTTGGTTATAGAGTTTAATTGTTGCTTAGATCTGTGTTGAAACTGTTGTCTCACTGTTCTGAGAGACTGATCGGCAAATATACAGAGCTGAGAATTTTTTTTTGGTTTTAAAGTTTGTATTGTTAGTTTTTGCTTAGATCTCTGTTGAAACTGTTTTAAATTTGGTGGCTTTTGCAGTTGCCCGCCCCACTGTAGATTTGATCTGGGACATTCCCCCCGTCCCATCTCTTTACCACATTCTACCTAATAAACTTTTTCTGCACTTGCTTTTAGTCCTTTTTAATTTAACTGCATTTTTTAAACTGTGTTTGGTCTAATATTGCTGCATACTCAAGTGTGCTAGTTTGCACTGCATGTGAATTGTTTTTTACTACTGTTTTTGCTAGTCAGAAAAGTAAGCCCGTTTCCTACCTTTCCTATGTGCTCCAGATACAGATTTGCTGTATCCAGGACTGTATGTAAGCTTCTGAGTCCCCCAAGCCTTTCTGTGTTGGAGGGAAGCCTTCTAGCTTATCAGTGGGAGTGGTAAGCACTAGGTAATCTGTCGTAGTGGTTCTGTCCCAGAATTTGTAGTTATTGGCCGTTTGGGCAATCTCTTCCATCTCTCTCAACTTTCTGATTTGAAAGCCTGTATTTGCACTTGTTTCTGTCCTGTAACTCCTCTAGTGCAGATACAGATTCTTAGTTTTAGCACTTAAATTTGCTTGTTCATGCTCAGCACTTGTTCAGAACTTGTAAGCCCTAAATAAGCTACTAATAACTATAGCACACTATCTTCCTCATTACCTAGGGGAAAACAGCTCTTGTACTCACTTTCCTCACTTATCTAGAAGAAAAACCCTGCAACTCTCTTTTTGCGCGGTCTTGCGCACAGAGCAGCGTCGGGCAGCGCCGGTTAGTTGGGGTATACTATTCCCGGCCCCACAAAGTATGCGCTGTAAATTTTCCCTTAGAACTAGGCAAGCCTCAACTCAAGTGCTTCAGATCAGCTGCTCTTATTGCAGCACTTGCAAAACAGAAATCTGCACTTGTCCTAATCTCCTAGACAGCACTATTGTTCTCCAAATTTCCTAGACAGCACTATTATAATGTAGCATAAGACCCCCGGTCATCCACAGGACTTAAGTTTAATTTACTCTTCAAAACATGTCCAGAGATCAGCTTCAGGTGTACTCTCCAGTTCATCTGGTGGAATTGGGCACCCTGAGGCAATGCCACAATTGCCTCATGTATACAGACAACCCTCTTCTCTTACCTCTAGACACAAACACTTGTGAGATGCAAATACACAGCCAGACTGGAGGCTAAGCGCTCTTAACCCATGACTGTAACAGACAGTCAAAAGGATAAGGGACACACTTGCATCACACCACCTGTCACACATGAATCTACAAAACAAGCACCGGCAAAAAATATGCATAAATACACAAATATTCAGAGGCACTAGGTACCAATCTGAAAAAGAAACAGTGCCCTCCGAAGCAGACAAGCAAGCAACCTGCACCCCCAAACACAAGCCAGAAAACACATAATTCACCTCAGCAGTGTGCCTCACAACAGTCCTTAAGGCAAAACACCATACCTAACACGCTAGTAATAGGAGACTCTATAGTAAGGCACACGGATGTTCCACTCACCAGGCTGAACAAGGAGAAGGTTACTGTCATCTGCCTGTCAGGTGCTCAGATCCGCCACATAACACAAGCACTTGGGTCACTCCAGAACAAGTACAAGTATGATGCTGTCATTGTACATGTTGGTGTGAATGATCTAAGATGTACCTCCCTGGACTACATGAAAAGAGACAGTGAGGAGCTCTCTGATCATGTAGCCCAATCTGGTATGACCCTGACCTTGAGTAGCATACTACCTTCACCTAGAATACCACAATACAAAGACAAAATGATCAATTTCAACAATTGGCTAAGCTTCTGGTGTCATTCTAAGGGGATCCAGTGTCTGTCTGCCTGGGATGACATGATAGACAAGCCTCGCTGTTTTGCCAGAGATGGGTTGCACCTGTCACACCTAGGTTTTCGAATACTGGCCAAGGCTCTTGCCGTCCCCATAGTGCCTTTTTTAGGCAAGGCTCAAAGGACAAACCAACCACCGTAACCAGCACAGGTAACCAAAAACTAAGGGTAATGCTACTCAACGCCAGAAGTCTCAACCTCAAAATGCACACACTCGAGGCTCTCCTCAGCATGGAGAAAATCAATGTTTGTGCAGTGACGGAAACATGGTTCAAGGCTCAAGAGAGCACCCCAGCACTGCCAGGTTACAATTCATATCATACCTTCTGGCCTCAGTTACCGGATCGCAGTACAAAGGGCGGAGGTGCATCAAGGATACCCATATCTCCAGGTTAGTAGCGCAGCATGATGCCCCAGACATCATCCATGCACAGCTATCAGCAGGCAAAACCACATTTCAAGTCGTAGCTGGTTATAGATCGTCCACCATGTCCCAAGATGCTCACTCTGCATTCCTTGAGACATTGGAAAATATAAAGGTCCTACCCAACACCATAATCTTGGGTGATTTCAACTACCCTGGTATAGACTGGGTGAACTACCAATGTTCCAACTCCTATGCTCAGCGATTCATAGAATTTATAAATTCAAATGCCTTTGAACAACTAGTATGTCCCCCCACTAGAGGGGACAACATATTGGATTTATTCATCACAAATATGGGCACCCACTGCACCACACCCATTATCACTCCCTCCTTGGTCAGATCTGACAACAAACTGATAACCCTGGACATACTCACCCCTCCACCTCCCCCAGTCAAAAAAAAACATAGTCAAAAACCTTTCCAAAGCAAACTTCAAACTACTTGCATCCGAAGTGGAAAGCTTCACTATTCCCTTGCAGAAGGATAATGATATCCAGGATGTGGAATCCTACACTAAGGCACTCTATATGCATCTTCAAGATTGCATGGACCATGCTATCCCAAATAAAACCAAGACTCCTTCCTCAAGCAAGAAGAAACCAGTCTGGTGGGCCCCGGCCATAAGCAAATTTTACAATAAAAGGAGGAGACTTATACAAAAAAAGGCCAAATCTCAAGTAGAAAAATCATCTTTGATCAGCATTAGTAAGAAATTGAGGGCCTTCAAGTCAACCAACTAAAGCTAATTTTGAAAAGAAAGTTGCCAAGGATAACCATAAGGCCTTCTATGGCTATGTCAAAAACCTAAATGGCAATGCTTAGGTCTGTTCTGAGCTAGTACAAAATGGAACAAAATACACTGACCCTTCTGACATTGCCAACATCTTGGCTGACAGGTTCAGTGCAAATCCCCCCCCCCCCCCTCACCACCTACAGGGCCTATTACCATTCCAGGGGATTGTGCAAGTCAAATTATTACTGATATGTTGGTTAACAAGGCTCTATCTAAAGCTAAAAACACTGCCTCCATGGGACCAGATGGTGTCTCAGGCTGTGTCATACGCGAGCTCCAAAAGGAATAAACCCCACATCTTAATACCCTGTTCAGTCTCAGCCTCTCCACAGGATATGTGCCCAGAGAATGTTACACAGCAACGGTGGTCCCGCTACACAAGAGTGGGGCCACAACTGACCCTGGGAACTAAAGACCAATAAGCCTGACCAGTCTGATCTGTAAGGCTATGGAGTGAATCATTATGGAACTCATAAATGGAGAGATTGGGAACCTCCAGTCGCTGGACCCCACACAGTTCGGCTTCGTCAAGGGCAGATCATGCCTCCTGAACCTGGTGGATTTCTTTGAGACAGTTACTTTGGCTATAGATAAGGGAAAGGAGGTACACACAGCTTACCTTGACCTTGCTAAAGCATTTGACACCATTCCCCATTCGGGTATTATTGATAAGCTCATCAGCCTGGGCATAAACCCTTACGTCACAAGATGGATCGCAAACTGGCTCTCAGACAGATCCCATAAAGTAAGAGTAGTGGGATCTATGTCCAAATCCAGACCAGTAATGAGTGGTGTGCCTCAGGGCTCTGTCCTGGGGCCCCTCCTGTTTGGCATACACTTCTCAGAAGTACAGGCAAGCATGGAAGGGCTGTGGCTGACTAAGTTTGCGGACAACTGCAAACTGGGTGCTATAATAGAGTCTCCGGCTGACATGGAAATCCTCCAGAAGGGCCTAAATGAGACTGATGCATGGTGTCAATGCCATGGTCTCAAGCTAAATGCAAAAAAATGAGTAGTAGTGACCTTTGGAAAAAACAGAGTACCCGCAAACAACATAGGAGGTAATCCCCTGAAATCTGAAGAAGAAATAAGGGATCTAGGGACCCAAGTAGATAGCCAGCTTTCCTTTGATAACCATGTTGCCAAAGTGGTTAGAAAATCCTATGTGACTCATCTGATCATGAAAGGGTTCGCATCAAGATCTAAGGATGTAATGGTGCCCCTCTACTCTTCCCTCATCAGACCCATTATTGAGTACAATGCACCAATTGGAATGTACCTGGCTAGACATCTCCAGCAGCTGGAGAGACCACAGAGGTACCTAACCAAGAGAATTACTGGCCTCAAACAGTTGCCCTATGCAGCACTATTGAAAAAGCTAAGACTGTTCTCTGTTGCATACTGCTTTCTCAGAGGCGATCTCTGTCTAACATACAGAGCCATGTCCAACCCAGAATTGTTGAACATGCTCCATCATAGCAAAACCAAATCTTATCGAGCTACATGCTCTAGGGATATAAACCTCAACACAACAATGAATAGAACTTGCTGGAGGGATAGATTCCCTTTGCAGAGACTTCCCTTACTATGGAATAGGGTCCCGATCTATATAAGACAGAGCCCCTCACTATCACTCTTCAAAAGGAACCTTGATGAGTGGATGGGTAACAAAGTTCACACTGGGGATCACACCAACAGCACTACTAGATAGGGGCCAAGTGTACTAGCTGCTAGTACAAGTGTCTAGGGTACTACTAAAGGGGCGGTGAATACCGCACAACATGGCTGGGCTAATATATGCCTTCGGGCAGATAGCTCAGTACCAACCTATGAACCTATGTCTACAGATTTAACACAGAATATTCCATTTTAAGGTATTGCCAATTATGTTTACCTGTGAAATGCACTGACAAACCTGCCCATACTATGAGTACACTTCCAACTAATGCATACAAATAAAATGTAGCATTTGCTAATCAAACTATATGCATATAAATCCACCCATCCATAACCTCTTTGTCACATTTTGCACATGGGGTCAAAGTGTCACTTCAACAGTGACAATAATGTAGAGCCAAGGTTTACACCACTGGGTGGCTAGCTGCTGCTGTAGTTCAAACATGCCACAGAGCCAAGGTTTACACCACTGGGTGGCTAGCTCTGCTGCTGTAGTTCAAACATGCCACATGCTTACACACACAAACACACACATTAGAGTGTCCAATCCACTTGCTGCATGTCTTTGGAATGTTGGAGAAAACTGGAACACCCACAGAAAATACTCAAACACAGAGAAGACATGTAGACTCCACATAGAAGACACCCCAGCCGAGAATCAAACCAGGGAACCTCTTATGGCAATGCTAACTGCTGCACCACTGTGTAAATGTTGAACAGATTTTTCTTAATGACATTTCGGCATATGTAGTATATAGCTGAAAAATGCAAGCATACCTTCTCAACTTCGTGTGCCAACACGTACGCTAATCTTGTGGTCTACAGTTGGGAGAAGGAACATTTGTTCCCCCATGATCAGTTTAAACAGGTAGTCGTCTACAAAAGGTTTGTGGACGATATACTGATCGTGTGGAAAGGATCTAGTGATGAATTTGGTAGTTTTTTGGATTACCTAGAGAGTTCCAGTAGTTTTTTGAGTTTTACCATGGAAGCCTCTCGCACAACTATTAATTTTTTAGATGTTAGTTTGAGCATCCAGGCAGGAAATTTGATTCCCTCACTTTATTGCAAACTCTGCTGGAAGAATACACTCCTGAGCTACGACAGCATGCATCCTAGGCATGTCTTTCCGGGCATAGTCAGGAGCCAACTCATAAGAGTAAGCAGAATGTGTAAAGAAGAAGCAACTAGATCAGCTCAAGTAGACCTCATGGTAAAGTTGTTTGAGGAGAGGGGTTATGATAGTAAAATGATAGAGGAGATTAAGAAAGACCTGTTTGGGCCTGTATATGAGGTAGAATTTAAAGACAGGCAGAAACCATGTGGTTTTCATCCAGGCCCCCCAGCTAAAGATAAGATTAGACTTACGATTACTTATACTAATGATTATGCAGCAATAAAGAACATCATAAGTAATAATTGGAAGGTTCTAGCGGTTGATCAAGATACTCTTCGTTTAGTAGGCAATAAACCTAGTATAGCCTACCACAATCATAAGAATTTAAAGAGATTGCTTTGTGACAATTTTAAGTCTAGTGAAGCAACTGCTACTGTTAAGGTTAATAGGAGAGGGACCTATCCCTGTATGCATTGCAACACCTGCAGGTACATAAGCAAAGAACAGGACTTTATACACCCCACATTGAACTTGACCTTTAGGCCTAGATTCTATGCCAGTTGCGTGACACAGAACCTGATATATCTCGCTACTTGTGAGCATTGTACAGCCTTCTATGTAGGGCTGACCAAGAGACCATTTAAAAAGAGACTGTACAACCATATTTATGATATCCGTCAGAAAAAGGAACAAAATGCTTTAGCCAAGCACGTCATGGCATTTCCTGATCACACATTCTGCTTCAGATTGTTAAGAAAAGTGATAGAGGAGGGGATCATGTTAATCATCTAGAAAAAATAGAATTGGAATGGATCTTTAGATTTAGAGCACATATGCCTCCAGGTTTAAATGCATATGTTTCGCTCAAACCCATTCTGAAAAGTAGGGACTAAATATGCATGTCCTAGTGGTAATTCAGTAGGTATATATAAACAAACATATATACATCTTTATACATCTACAAACAGTTTTGAAGCTGTTTATCCAGGATTGATTAGTATCTCTATACACTAGATAGTATTCCTAAACATACTTTTATACACACTTTTTTTTGTTTCGTTTATCCATGTATTCAGTTGGAACCATACAACTTCTCACATTTTTATTCATCTGGAATCAAGGTTCCTTATATATTTCACCTTTGCTAGTATGTTTGTAAATGTATATGCTGGTTTCAGTATAAATGAACGAATAAATGTAAATATTTGTATATATCAGTGTTATTATATGTACATGCATATATTTTAGACTACCAGAATGTTTTAGATATTTATATATTTATTTATCTATATATGTCTATATATTTATTTATACATATGATAATATTCTGCTAGTATAATAGAGGTTTTGATTTGATCTAAATACAGGTGTACTAATGAGTTAGGTCAGTATACTTTACATTAGTTATGCAGTTTATATTTTCTGCAATAGTTATCTAATCTTATTCCTTAGTTGGAAGTTATCTGTATATTAAATGTCTCAGAGTTTTAGCAGTACTTGCAATATTGTAATATTGTTGATCTACATGTCATGCTTGATGTTTTATACATAGGCTGTTAACAACAGTTTATATTTTATAATTTATTTTTAGTCTTGTATGAAAGACACATTATGCAGTAAGAAAGTAGAGATGTGCCTTTAAGATAATGGCCAGGTTTGACAATTAACTTCATAATTACATGGTTAATTGAATAATAGATGGTTTTGCACTAGTATAAAAAGGAAAGTCTTCATTTTAACTTTGATCTGAAGAAGCGTACGTTAATAGTATGCGAAAGCGCTCATCCTGTTTTTATCGTTCAATAAACTGCCTTGTGGATTTATGCCTTGTACCTTGACTGATTTTTTTCCAGCGTGGTGGGTCCTACAGTGTTTTTTCTTACTACCTTCTCAAGTTCAGTAATCTTCTGTGCAGATATATCTCGAAGTAATAGACTTTTTTTTTGTCTTCTCCACATAAGCAAGTCTCCTCACCTTCAGGTTCCCTAGCTACATGGTTTCCGGTTTATGGTGTAGATTCAGAGTTATCGGCATGATGAAGATGCAAATTAGGTGTGAACTCATTAGAATTGCTGAATCCCAAATACCTGGCTCCACATAGCAAATTTAAATATAGTGCAGGCAGTCTCTTAGTGTTTGTTTTTTAATGGATTGCAACTGTGACTGATTACTGGTAGGGGAAAGAAACACAACAGCAATGCAAACTGCCATACATCCAGGCTGTGTCAGGTTAAACTTATAAAGTGTTAGAAGTCATTTTGTCAAGATTGGAAATGTAAGTAAGCAGCACACAATTCACAGGTTCTGTTCATTAACATCCAACCTCTCCTTCATTTTTTGGCAACTGTATATTATATTATATTACTTCCATTTAATATCCTCACACATTTTAAGGAAAATGATATAAGAATGGCTTATAGACTTCATATCTGAGATTACTGCTCAGATAAGACAAGAATGAGCAACAAACACACAGAGGTATGACAGAGCTACACATTTGCAAGCACTACTCATAAAAGGTTGTATGATCACTCAGTGCACTACATCCAAAATTAATATGTACAAATAACTGAGTTTTCTACTGGCATTTTGAATCCAATTTGATCAACCGTTTACAATGTCGACTCTAAATGTGGAATTCAGAATGCCAAAAAGTAAATGAAAGTGAAAATGAGTACATTGATAACCATGGTTCAATGTATTCAACATAGCAGCATGTGATGTCACTCACCTCCTGCTATGCATATTAACATACCATTAAATTATACAGTCAATGCTATTCTACTGTTTTGCAGGGGGGCCCTTGCACCCCACATACCACCTGCACATTAAATACACCACCTGCACATTAAATACACCAACTCCCAAATCGCACTTCAGTGAGGAAATGGGCTAATTCCCTGTTCCTCACTAAAACACGATCCCCCTGCAGTGTCGAACCAAAATGTTTGAATTACACTACCCGTTCAAAATTCTAATGACTTGAAAACTGCAAGTCGAACATATGCAGGTCAACTGATTAAGGTTTTCAGTGTAAACCAATAACTGTTATATGGTTTCTTAGTACTGTAGATGATGTTGCAGTTGGCTGTATGCAGAATGATTTCAGTTCCCTACTGTAAAGGTGTTTGTGTGGCAAAGAGGGATAAGGCACCCTTACTGTGTTCTGAAGGTTCATTGGAGTGAGTTCAAATCCAGACCTATGTACAGATATTTCATGTGTCATAGATATTGTTTTTGCTTTTCCTCTGTTTCCTTTTTTTTTTTTGGCTAGTGCATGGTGCACAGATTAGCGTAAACAAGGGAAATGGAGAAAAATAAATGTCAAGTTTGGCTGTTGTCTCATTTGTATGATGACTAGCAGTGCACAAACCTGCACTAGTGGCCCACCCAGGAACCAGACGGAACACCCACTGAACACCTGCAGAAAGTGCATCCATAAAATGGCAAAGATCAAAAACAATATATTGTTGCAATGTTTGCATTCCTTCATGCAACTTCACTTCTTCATGCACCTTCACTTAGTGGCATTGCACAATATTGCGTAGCAGCTAGCAAGTTTCCCCAACACCTGCAGATAGGACTCGGGCAATAATTTAAAACAGAAACATTCAATTATTTCTATTGGGCAACACGCAAACATGCTAAGTGGATTGGGTGGCTGCTAAAACAGAACTTAAGAATGAGTAAGAAATTATAGAAATATCATGCAACTAGTCTTGTGACAGTAAGTGTAGGGATGGAGTACAGATGGTCCTGGGTTCTAGTGCAGGTTGTGCAAACTATTTCTACTGTTGTGACAGTGCAGTTTATAGCAATGAACTGAAAAATAGACAAGTATTATTTGAAGGGGCCACGATGTTGACTGCTGGAAAACTCTTTACTGGTGCCTCCTGGTACCTCAGCCATTGCCTTCAAGGGATAATTGCTCACACCAGAATGCAGTCTTTTTATACAAAATGCTTGATTAATAATTAACAATTAATTCACATTCCTATTCATTTTCCATTAAAGTGCTAGTACAAAAACACAACTACAAAACACTCCTACAATGTTATATACACCTGTCCCTACTATAATAACCTTATGAACATTTAGACACTAAGATTTAATCCCAAATTCATACCTCTAGGCTTCAGAGTATCAAAATTTATAATAAATTTTGACTCCATTTGTAACAAATTGTGGGTGAAAACATCTCCTTGTATACAACTGGGCTTAGCCAGTATGCTAAAAATTAAACTGCCATCTGACCCTCCATGTGCTGAGTGAAAATGGTGGGCTACTGGACTCTCCATTCTCTTGTGTCTTATATCTGCCAAATGTTCCATGAAACACTTTTGACTACCCTTTTGGTCTGTCCTATGTACCATTTTGTGGGGGTACAACTACATCCAATAATGTAGACCACCCCACATGTGCCACAATTAAACCGGTTAACTGTATTATAAACTCTGTTGTTAATTCTAGTGCCATTTAAGTTCTTTACCCTATTACATATCTTACATTTACCACATGGATAGCAACTCTTATGTGTTACCCCACTTTTTAATTTGTTCTTATTTAATAATTCCCTTAAATTCAGGAATCTACTATGATAAAAAGTGATCCTATCAGGAAACAATCCCCTGATATTATCTTCTCCATCTGCAACAATAGGCCAAAACTGGTTTACCGGCCTTTTTAGTATCTCTGAAAAAGGGGAGAACCTATTAATGATGAAAATCCTATTATTCTCTTCCATATTTTGTCTAACTCCAGTTGTTCTACCCATGTGTCCTTCCATGATTTGCACATTGGTTGGATAATCAGACCCTCTTACCTTAGATTCACCTCTCTGTAATACCTCTAAACTATATGTCTATTTAACAATCTGTTTCTCACCTTCGTAAATTCATCCTTCACTTTGACTTTATCAGATGTATTCTGGAAAATCCTCTTGAATTCCCCATATGGTAAAGACTCCAATAAGTGTGAAGGATGCATGCTAGTGGCTAAAAGAAAATTATTAGCTGCTGTTCATTTCCCTTGAAGGCAATAGCCAAGGTACCAGGAGGCACCAGTAAAGAGTTTTCCAGCAGTCAACATTGTGATTCCTTTGTGTTTTTTTATTTGAAGTCAGTAGTTATTTATGCCTTTATTATTTGGAGGGTTCAGCTCTGAGCCCAATGCTGTTCATACTAGTGATGGACTACATTAGCAAACAGTTGGAGGGGACAGATCAACAAAGTTGCTGTATGCAGATGATATGACATTACAGACAGACACTGAGCAAGAACTACAGCAAAGTATAGAGAAATGGAATGCAAAACAACTAAAGGCACATGGGATGAAATAACACAGGTAAGACAGTATTAATGGCAGCAAACTGGGGAAATCAGAAGAAGCTGAGAACTGAGATAGAAGGGAAGGTAGTGGAACAGGTAAATGGTTTCAAGTATCTGGAAGGATTGGTTGAGGAGAAGGGAAGTCTGAATGAAGAGGTCAAAGCTAGAATTAGAGGAGCTGCAGCCAACTGGCATAGAGTATCAGGTGTAGTATATAATAGAAGAATGGAAAAGAAGCTGAAAAGTAAGGTGTACAAGACAGTGGTGTGACCAGTACTACTGTATAGTACAGAAACCTGGGCAGGTAAGGCACAGCAGATGAAAAAGCTAGATGTGATGTTAATGAAGTGCTTGAGAAGGGTAGTAGGATGCACTCTGTGGGACACACGAAGAAATAAGGACATAACAGCAGAGGCCAAAGTAACTCCAAATGCAGAAAAGATCAAAGAAAACAGATTGTGGTGGTTTGGACATGTACAGAAAAGCAGAAGATAATCTGGTGAAGAAAATTTGGAACTGATTGGAAGAAGGTAAGAGGAAATGAGGACATCCAGCAAAGAAGTGGATGGATTGTGTAAAAGAAGATCTGTGACAGTCATGCAGGAGTGTTGAAGGCAGAAGTGTGACATAGAATCAAGACACATGGAAACAGTTAACATGATTCCCCAACTCTGTGTAGAAAATGGGAAAAGGGAGGCTGATGATGATTGTTTGAACATTCTTTTGGCAACAGGTGTAAGTGTAGGACTGCCATACACATGGTCCTGGGTTCTAATACAGGGTATTCCATACATTTTTTGCACACTACCAGTAAACACGATGACTGGAATTGGCAGAAAAGCATTTTTCCATTGCTTTAGATCAAGTCTTAGACATGGCTGGAGTTAGTGGGAAAGCTGCCAAGTTTAGGGCATGGAAGTGGGGTGGCCGGGAATCTAGGATGTTTTTTGGATTCCTGGGAAAGTGCCACAGCCAAAGGCTTCTGCAGGGATACTATTCTGGCTCCCAGTTCAAGTCGGAGGCATGGAGTAGTTATGCATAGGGTTTATCCAGTGCTACTGGCATTCTATGTACTGGAGAACAGTGTAGGCATCATTTTAATGACCTACACAAGCACAAAAGGGATACAGTCAACCATTGGTTGAGTGAATTTGCGGACATCCCACAGCTGTGTAAGTATGATAGTAAGAGAGAATTTGTAATACTTAGAAAGCTAAATGTAGGCAAGACTGGTATGCATAACGCTCTTCTATTATTTTTTGTTCTTTTCCCAGCTAATGCCGACATAGAGTTCAACAGAAGGGCTCATGTTGCTCAATTAGAGACACTGAGGGGAAGCAAGTGGTAGGTATGCAGCATTAGAGAAGTATTATTGTAGCTTTAAAAGTAAGATATATTTTATACAGTTGTAGCAAACTGAGCATGCATATCAGAACTGTAACAGCAAGTATGCATTCATTAGTCTATAGCGCAAAACAACTTTGAGTCAAATATAAGACTGCAGTCACAGGTTCTGGTTCAAATACCACAAGTAACAAATATACTGTACTGCATTTCATTAGTCTATAGCGCAAAACAACTTTGAGTCAAATATAAGACTGCAGTCACAGGTTCTGGGTTCAAATACCACAAGTAACAAATATACTGTACTGCATTTCTTTAATAAATATTTACATTAAATTAAACTGTATACAAGTGGCATGAAAGCCCTGCTGTTAACTACTTTGTATAATTGGAACATAGATATGTGCAACAGGGTTTATATCACAAGATCAAAAGCCTAAAATATCGAATGCAAGAACATCGAACTTCAAACCTCGAAACCTAATAACATCGAAAGCTGAGAACATCAAAAACTGAACCTCCGAATAGCAATGGTCAGCCGTTAGGGTTCTGATCTCTGCTGAGACATTGCACAGTCATATATTGTCTCTGTTACTTCGGTAACAGTATGATAAGCAGTGGCAGCCATGTTGCTATTCGGTCACAGCTAAGTGCACAGGGAGCAGACGTGGAAGGCTTACTTTTATAGTGTGTACTTATAACACATACTAATACTTTTATGGTGTGTAATGAGAACACATCCTAATATGTGTATAACTTCTTTGTATACTAGCACATCTTTACTGGTTCTGGTGCTATACAACCATAGTTCTTACCATATGTTATGCATATGCATCATTTCACAGTGACGTAAGGGTGCCTGTGTTCAGGAAGACCAACTATGAGCATCCACGGTTTCTGTTTTTGATGTTTTCAATGTTCTCAACTTTTGAAGATGTCAGGTTTCGAGGTTAGAAGTTCGATGTTCTTGCATTCGATATTTTACTCTTTTGATCTTGTGATATAAACCTGTGCAGAGTAAAAACCAGGAAAGAATACAAAAACAAACAAATGAACTGATGTTATGAAGAATGGCAACCTGAACACACAGGAAGAATAATTTAATGTAAAGCGCTTTTCGTTTGCCTAATTTACAAACTTCTTCAGACAAAATAGCATCACAAAATGGTCAAATATATACAACCAATAAAAACTTAATTGATACTCATTAAGAGGAAAAAAGGATTTCAAAGTATTCACCCTTAAAGATATAACATCTTCGTATGGCTTACCTAACCGAATAAATAGTACTAGCAATTTACAGGTACAAAAAATAAAAATAAATACATGCAAATAAATTAATGAGAAGTAAAATAAAAACACAATATAATGCAGTATAATACAAACTGTCCCTGCTTTAGAAAGAAATATTAAATGTTTAGTAATTATGAAAACATACTTATTGTCCTCTCTTTAAACTCCTAAGCTTTAGGATGCTGCTAATAGAGCAGCTCTCATTCAAACCAGGGAAATTATAAGCATTTAGTCTCATCTGCCACAATAACTCTAGTTCCTCCAACTTAAGAGGTGCAGGACCACCCCTAACATCATGGAAAATCTGGTCTATCACCAAAAATTTGAATGAATGATCAGGACATGTTGATGTGCTTTGCCAGTGCATTATCTAACTTTTTCTTGTTAATGGCATAAATATGCTCATACATTTGGTCTCGTAGTCTTCTCTCCATTTTACCAGTGTAGAAAGTAACAAACCTGGCACTGGGCTAAGTAAACGATCATCCTAGAGTTACAATTTGCCCTACACTTTAAACTGAATTGAGCATCATGAATCCTAAATCTATTGGATTCTAAAACATACTTGCAATAATTGCAAGCTTGGCATTTGTACATTCCCAAAGTTTTAGGAAGTAACTGATGTTCAAAAAATGTCTAAGTTTTTAGCTTTCCTATATGTCACTAGTGGTTGATGTCCTAACTTAGTAAACACACAAGAATCCGTCCTGAATAAAGCCCAATTTTTTCAAATAATATTTAAATATACATTACTATCGATGTTAAAAGTGGTGATAAACATAGGGGCTTGAACGGCAGGTTTGATAATGTTGCTGTCATTACTGGATGCAATATACTCATTAGTATCCACAAATTGCTCCTGTGTATCCCTAACGCCTAATAAAGGCTTATACATGCGACTAGTTCTCTTGCTCGTAACTTCATCTATCAAGTCGTTGATCCATGTTTCGGGATAACCCCGATGTAAAAACATACACTTTAACAGTTGACATTCTTCATGGAAGTCAGAATCATGACTAACAATACGGGCCGCCCTAACTAACTGACTTTTAATGACAGCCCATTTTTGATGATGGGGATGACAGCTCGATAAATGTAGAAAGGAATTTGAATATGTGTTTTTCCTATGAATTTTGGCTGAAAAACCTTCAAAAACGTGATCTTTTGATCGCCATATATCTAAATAGGCTATTGTGTTTTTATTGTGTATTGTGTTTTTATTTTATTTCTCATTCATTTACTTGTATGTATTTATTATTTTTTATATCATCTGTAAATTGCTAGTACTATTTATTTGGTTAGGTAAGCCGTACGAAGATGTGTTATATCTTTAAGGGTGAATACTTTGAAATCCTTTTTTCCTCTTAATGAGTATCAATTAAGTTTTTATTGGTTGTATATATTTGACCATTTTGTGATGCTATTTTGTCTGTAAATTAAAGCAAACTAAAAGCGCTTTACATTAAATTATTCTTCCTCTGTGTTCGGGTTGCCGTTCTTCATAACATCAGTTCATTTGTTTATATAAACCTGTGCAATATATGCACATTTCAATGATTACTTTCAACAATCTGTAGTTATAGTGTGTATTTGTTAGGATGTATACTTAAATGTAATACTTCAGATAAAATAGTTGTATACATAAACGAACTTTCACAATGCCGAAAACACTTATAAAGAAGCCAAACATCCAATAACCAGCAAGCAGGGTAAAATTCTTCAGTTACTTTATTACATTCTTTCTGGTACCTCGGCCTTTCACCTTCAAAGGAATAACATAATCACATAATCATACAAAACCAATCAATATACTTTAATGGCTTTAGTGCTTTAAAATGTATTAAAATGTGTTAAAATGCACTTTGTTTCCTGATTGATGGTTTGCATTGATAGGTCCCAGTTAGTTATGTAACCAATCATGGACCTCATCCACAGGGACGTAGGTGACCTTCAAAAGTCTTGACTCAAAACATATTGGTTTTGTCAAGGGTAGATCTTGCTTATTAAACCTAGTGTACTTCTTTAATGTCTCTAAAGCCTTGAATGAGGGAGGACAGGACTTGCCACCTATCTTGATTTAGCCAAGCCCTTTGGCACAATCCCTCATTCAGATATCCCATCTGGGGATTAACCCATACATTACTAGATGGGTAGCCAACTGGCTCACCGACGGAATGCACACTGTCAAAGTTGCAGAGTCCACCTCAACCAGTAGACCAGTTATAAGTGGAGTACCACAAGAATCTGTGCTGAGCCCTCAACTGTTTGGAAATTATTTGTCTGACGTTCAGGCAAAGGTAAATGGCCTGTGGCTTACCAAGTTTTCAAATGAATGTCAACTGGGTACAATCTTTTATAGTCCCTCAACGATGTTAACATATTACAGAAGGCCCGACAGACAAATGATTGGTGGCAAACTCACAGACTGAAACTTAGAAAATGCCTCATTGTCCCATTTGGCAAAGTAGACCTGCTAATTATGTTATATATAGCACTCCTCTAAGCTCTCAGTCAGTAGTGTGAGACTTAAGAACACAGGTTGATAGCAATCTAAACTTCAATAACTATGTGTCATAGTGGTATGACACACATTCTACATTGTCCACCGCATAACTAAGGACATTGAATCCAAGACCAGGGAGGTCATAGCTCCACTGTACTCAACCCTTATCCGAATACTGATTGAGTACAATGTTCCTTTTCTATGTACCTCACCAGACACCTGCAGTAACTGGAGAGACCACAGAGGTTTCTGGCCATGAGAATCCAGGGTCTCCATAACATATATGGAAAGACTGAATACTCTGTCACGGTTCTCAGTATCAAACAGGCTGCTGAGAGGCAACATGTGCCTGGCCTAGGGAGAGGTCTGGGACCCTGTACTAATGTAAATGCTGGACACTCACCAATCAAATGAGACAAGAATAACTTGCTCTAGAGATCTCAGCCTAGCCTGTGACATAAACACTACATGCTCATGAGACAGATATATCTCCCAGCAATTGATGCTCCTGTGTATTAGGCTCCCACTGCATGTGAAGCAGTGCTCCTTGATGACCCTATTCAAGTGCAAATTTGACAACTGGATGGGTGATTATAAATTATTCCCAGGGATGCAACCTATGTCCCTATGTCCCTCAGACAAGGGCAATCAGTGCTGATCACGAAAATCACTCTGTGAACAATGAACATCTAATTATGATCAATAAGGGTACTTGGGTTTTTAACACAACTAGGCTTATAAAGGCCCTAGGGCCATTAGTCTAATAACCTTCTAGGAACAATGAAGCTATGAACCTATACAGGCCTCCCATCTTCTCTCATACATCTAGTGCAGATGTTTTGCACTAAGTTGTCCTGTAGCTTTGTAAAAGTCAGACTTGTGCTGTGGTGTTTGTGTAAAGTACTGAGTTCTGTAGTCTGTGTACTTAGGTAGGGGTTCTGTTCCCACTGCAGTCAACTCTGTGTGTGTGTGTGTGTGTGTGTGTGTGTGTGTGTGTGTGTGTGTGTGTGTGTGTGTGTGTGTGTGTGTGTGTGTGTGAGTGGTGCATGTGTCTTGCCAGAAGAGCAGAAGTGTGTATTCTACAGTTACTGCTCCAATCAGATGGATTGGCACTATTTTGATACTTGCACATGCCTACACATCCATTTCAAGCAGGCCTCCCAGCATCTTCTCTCCAGCATGTCCTTTAGATTTTATACACTAAGTTGACCTGTAGTATTGTAAAAATCAGGCTTGTGTCATGGCGCTTGCATAAAGTACTGAGTTCTATAGTCTGTGTAGGTAGGTGTTGTGTTCTCCCTGCAGTCGTGTGTGTGTGTGTGTGTGTGTGTGTGTGTGTGTGTGTGTGTGTGTGTGTGTGTGTGTGTGTGTGTGTGTGTGTGTGTGTGTGCTTCACTCCCATGGATTGGCAGTATTTTAATACTTGCACATGCATGCACATCCATTTCATACACACCTCCCAGCATCTTCTCTCCAACATGCCCTGCTAAAGTAATACACTATACATTCACCTGCAGTTTTGTAAAAGACAGACTTGTGCCATGGCGATTGTCTAAAGTACTGAGTTCTGTAGTGTATGTACTTAGTTATATAGGCATTCTCTTCTCACTGGAGTCAAGTGTGTGTCTTGTCAGAAGAGCAGACTACAATGGAGTGACATTATTTTGATACTTGCATGTGCCTACACATCCATTTCATGTAGGCCTCCAAACATCTTCTCTCCAACATGCCCTGCTGATGTCCTTCACTGTAACTTGACCTGTAGTCTTGTAAAAATCAGACTTGTGCCATGAGCTTGAGCTTGCATAAGGTACTGAATTCTAGAGACTGTACTTGTGTAGGTGTTCTGTTCTCACTGCAGTCATGTGTGTGTGTCTAGTCAGAAAGCAGAAGTGTGTATCCTACAGTTACCACTCTGATCCCATGGACTTACAGTATTTTGATAGTTGCACATACCTACACATTCATTTCATGCAGACCTCAGAAATTCTCTCCAACATGCCCTGCTGATGTCATACACTTTAAGTTGACCTGCAGTCTTGTAAAAGTCAGACTTGTGCCATGACACTTATGTAAAGTACTGAGTTCTGTACTCTGTTTACTTAGGTAGTGGGGTCTGTTTTCACTTCAGTCAATTGGTGTGTATGTGTGTGTGTGTGTGTGTGTGTGTGTGTGTGTGTGTGTGTGTGTTTCTGTGTGCACTTGCTTGACATTACAGAGAGCCTTTTACACCAGCATATGGTACACTGTTATTGCCATATTCTCCTCATAAGACACTGTTGATTTCATCAGCTATAAAGTGTCTGAGACACTCCAAGTCACACTTGAGCTGTGGTGCTTGCCTTAAATACAGAGTTCTGTACTCTGTGTATTTATATAGATATGGGGTTTATTCTCACTGCAGTCAACTGGGTGTTTGTCTGTTTGTGTGTGCACTTTCTTGACATTACAGAGAGCTTTTTACACAAGTATATGGACTCTAGTAATATCCCAACTATGTACAACAGACCTGCATGAGTTGGTAATGCTACATCATGTCTGTTACATCTGTTAGATGCCCTCAATGAGGTCATTGAGGGCATGCATAACAACAACACTATCCTCCTTTTGAACTTGACAAGCCCAAGGCATTAGACACAACTTCACATTGAGGTATTTACTCAACACCGTCAGATGTGGCCATATACACTGTGATTTGTACTAGTGACAGCACAGCTAGCTGGCATTTTCTAAAGAATGATATCCTTTGAATATCAAACTGATGTGTACAAGATGCTTGCATTACAAATGTATTGGAACAGTATGGCATTTCAATATCAAACTGAATTGTACAGATGCTTATGTTACAAATGAATTAGAACTGTATGACATTTGAATACCAAACTGACATGTACAGATGTTTATGTTACAAATGTATTAGAAATGTATGTCTATATGTTAGCAAAGGACCCTGGGAGAACAAAGGTTAACCAGCTAGCTTATGTTAAGAAAAATGAGGGAAATGTAAATTAGCTGTTAAAGCATTAAAATGGCACTGACTGTGCTGAATAGGACTGGAGATGGGAGGTCTGGAAGAAGCCTTTGTTCATTGGCTCAATAAAAAGAGGAGAAGCTCCAGGCACTGCCATAAGCATTTAGATGTGTATTGTAGCCATCTATGCTAAATTTCTGTCTCAACTTCAAAGGAGAGTATTATGATAACCTACAGTTAGGTGACCAGTTGAGGCCATTCTGACCAGCCATCTGGGAAATTATGTTTTAGATATTACTTAGCGTGTTCTCTCAGCATTGAATATTCTGCCTTCGGCCTGACGGCAAGAAGGATCATTCATCATATTGTCTGCCTTGCTCTATTACATAAGTAGGCGATAGTAATTCTCCTGGATTCCGTCAGGAAATATAGTGAAGCTTAGTTTAGATATTGTTTTTATTTGAGTTTGTCTCAGTGTTATTTTTAATATTTCCTGTGATTGAACTCTGTGGTTTACTGTAAATATATATTCAGTATTTTCATGTTCTTTTATTATTTATTATTAAATATGGTAAAATAATTCCTGCTGACTGTAAAACTGTGCTCAACCACAAACGAAGTAGTATGAACAAAAAATGTACACCACAGCAAATCAATAAAGCAGATGGCAAAAAGCAGTGTAAAATCCAAATAGACTTTTATTCGAACACAGGTGATAGCTTTTGCAATAAAATCTCTTTTTCAGACAATGCAAAAAATCAGCAGCATCTCAAATATTTAAAATGCAATCAATTAAATGTCTACCAATAAAGCATTCATGTACAATAACCATAAAAATTTAAAGGTGGAGCTTTCTTTTAAGACAGAAACCATAAAAGGCTATTGCCATAAACACACATAGCAGTATACTTATTTAAGAAGCTTTCGTTCTTTCAGAAATGGCTTGGGTACTGATTCATTCAAACCTGCACCTCTATGTGCTGATAGTTGAACAATCCAACTTAATTCTTTCCCTTCTGTGACATTAGTTATATCACCCAACCTAAAACATTCATAAAATACTTCTACTGCCATAAACTTGAACCAATGGTTAGTGCCTTTCTCTAGTATATGTTTAGCTAAGGCACTATAACTATGGCCCTTATTGGCACAATAATAATGGTCTCTAATTCGTTCCTTAAGTAACCTATTAGTTTTTCCTATATAACATTCTGAACAGGTCATACACTGTGTTAAATAAACTAAGTTTTTAGTGTCACAATTAGCTTTAACTTTAAAAACATGATGATTACCATTGTCTGGTTGTATAAATGCATTGGATACATCAATGTATTTACAAAAAGTATATTTACCACAGATAGAGGTACCAAAACTAGTTGTTCTAATACTAGGTTGCTTTAGTTTACTTGTATTAGGGAAACAAAGCTGTCTTTTTTTCATTCATTTTTTTATTTTTCTAAACAAAATTTGGAGCTGCACTAGGAAAATCTAATAGGCGACTTAAGGAATGAATTGGAGACCATTATTATTGTGTCAATAAGGGCCATAGTTATAGTGCCTTAGCTAAACATATACTACAGAAAGCCACTAACCATTGGTTCAAGTTTATGGCAGAAGAAGTAATTTTTGAAAGTTTTAGGTTGGGTGATATAACTAATGTCACAAAAGGGAAAGAGTTAAGATGGATTATTAAACTATCTGCACATAGAGGTGCAGGTTTGAATGAATCAGTACCTCTTAAGCCAGTTCTGAAAGAAAGAAAGCTTCTTAAATAAGTATACTGCTATGTGATTTTTTTATGGCAATAGCCTTTTATGGTTTCTGTCTTAAAAGAAAGCTGTGCCTTTACATTTTTATCGCTATTGTACTTGAATGTTTTTTACTGGTAGACATTTAATTGATTGCATTTTAAATATTTGAGATGCTGCTGATTTTTGTATGGTCTGAAGAAGTGATTGAGATGCTGCTGATTTTTGTATGGTCTGAAGAAGTGATTTTTATCATGAATGTGCTCACCTGTGTTCGAATAAAAGTCTATTTGGATTTTACACTGCTCTTTGCCATCTGCTTTTTATTGGTTTGCTGTAGTGCTGTGTTCTACATTTTTGTTCTTATTATTAAATATATTTAAAACTTATTGTGTCTGGTACTTTTAGAAAGTATTTAGCCTTTGAGAGTACTTGTATTTATTTGGTGACACTGTGGGCCACTTCAGAAGGTCTAGCTGTCTTGGTCAACTACTAACATTTGTATTAGTGTTAATATTACATAGTATAATTGGACACCCTTTGTAAAGGGTCTTACAGTAGCTGATTGTGGAGTTTCTGGTGGCAGGGATGACTAACTTATACTCTGGGCAGAAGGGGACACAGCAGATAAACTGTGCCAGCCTTTCCCGTGTGTGTGTGTGTGTGTGTGTGTGTGTGTGTGTGTGTGTGTGTGTGTGTGTGTGTGTGTGTGTGTGTGAAATTAAATCTCAAAAGTGTGTGTGCCAGCTACTTGGGACAGGGACACTATGCACTGGTTTTACAGAAAGGGTGTTGGCAGACGTGGCTTGGACACTCGACTGAGGACCTAACCCTGCAGTTGTACCAGTGTGGAAGCTTATTGGGGAGCTGGAGGGAAGCAAATAGAGATATCCAGACCTCTACACTGATGGAGGGAAGCAAATATAGAGACATCCAGACCTCCATACTGAGTGTTCCCTGTGTGCTCTTAATGGAAATTGTACTTGGTCCAGAGAGCTGCATCTGGAAATACTGAGTGTATCCACTTGTATTACAAGTAAACTTCCCTCTCCAGTGTTAGTGGTGAGGATTCAGGCTCCTTGATTACTAGCCCAGAGGGGTCCTCACATATTTGTGAACAGTGGTGTGGATATTGAATTTCTGTAGCCTGTAAGCAGTGGTCACTAAAGAAGGTGTTCATACACTCAAGCAGCCATGAAGTAGACATTCAGAGTTTCATATTACAATAGTTTTATTTATTTACTTTTTGTTAGCTTAATTAGTCAGGAAGACCAAGCAAAGATGTCAGCAGAGGACTATGGCAAGCTGACAAGGAACCAATTGGCTGACATGTGCCAAGCCAAAACACCGGTGCTTGCCAACCTGACTAAAGAGAAAATGATTGCAGCCTTAATCACAGGTGCAGCACAGACCAGCAACCAGGAGGACAACCAGTCTGACATTGGGGATGTGCAGCTCTCAGAAACAGGACAGTTCAACTTTTCCTCAGAGGACTTAAAAACCCATCTGGAGTTAAAGAGACTTGAACTGGAGGACAACTATTTGGTATTAGAATCAGCAGAGAGAATGAGCTGTTTGGAGACTTAAGAAAAGGAGAGACTGTGGCAGACAAAACAAATGGAATTAGAGTCAGCAGAAATAATGTGACATTTGGAGGTCAAAGAAAATGGGAAACAGAGGCAACATGCAAAGGAAATACCAGCCCTTCACTAGGGTCATGGAGGAAATGGGGAAAGGAGTAGCTGAACCCCAGAGCCAACAAAGCTCAGTTAATATCTTCCTCAATTTACAGAGGGTGATAATTGTGATAGTTTTATTCAGAGTATGTAAACAGTATAATGTTGAGCAAAGGCTCTGGGTACAGTTCCTGGCACCCTTACTTCATGGTAAAGCTGTAAGTGGTGTTTCTAAATTGTCTGATACGGATTGCTTAAACTATGATGCAATTAAACAATGTTTATTGGAATGTTTTAAGTTAATGCCTGAAGCTTACAGAAAAAAGTTTTATGAACATAGATGCAAGGCAGATGAAAGTGTGATTATATTGCTGAGTTAAGCACTTATTTTCATAGGTGGGTGAGTGGGTGTTAGCTCACCACTTTTGAAAGGCTGGCAGACTTCTTGGTGAGGGTAACAAGCCCTTAGCACTTTGCCTGAGAACATGAGAATCTGGTTGGCAGACTGAGAATGCAACTCTGCAGATGAGCTGGGGAAAGAGGAATTTCTACTTAGCAAGCAGAGCAGCACTGCACAGGAAAGGGATATCCAGTGCTGCACATGGATATAAGGGAACCCATGGCAGGCAACCTAAACTGCCCCATCAGAGTCCACCAGTAACAGAGGAAACCACTAGTTCAGGTATACAGCCAGGATCAAGGGTTAAATGCTTTAAATGTAAAAACTAGGGCCATGTAGCATATAGATGTCCACAGAGGCAAGGTGGGGAACAAAAGGTGGGGGAGCCCATCAAGTGGGAATTACAGAATGCTAGTAGTAGTAGTAAGTTATCTGGAGATAACAGGGGTACTAAACTACCACCAGATTTTGTATCCTATCTTGGTGGATGGGAAAGCAAGTCACTGCCAAGAGAGACCACCCTCTGATATAACCATTGTGAAGCCTGCAGTGGTTAGAGGATCAGTACTTGCTTGGGCAGTCCACTCTAGTCAGAGTTTTAGCAGGGATCCCATTCCAAATGCCTTTGGCCAGGGTCTGCCTTCACTGGGAGGGAGGAAAATGGAGCAAACAAGTCGGAGTGTTTGAGGATAGCCTGCAGATGTCTTGATAGGGAATGATTTTCATAGTGAAGTACCTTGTGTGCAGGAGGGAGCTACACTGTAGCAGTTAGCCTGAAAATGAGCTCCAGTTGCTGGTAGGTACTGATGTTCCCTAGGATAGAGTGATTGCAAGGGCATAGGTGAGTGGTAGTACCCTGGCTGACAGTGAGGCACTGCTGTCAGAGGATACTACTCTTCCTGTGGAAGGGGAGCTGGAAAGAGTCACAAAGCAGAACTGAGGCTCAGATTTCAGATCCTACACTAAGAGGATTGAGGGAGATACTAGGGAGGCACCTGATTATCAAGGAAAAGGGGAGTCTGTATACTGAAACAAAGGGTTACTGTATAAAGAGTGGATCCCAGAGGGAGGGCTAGAGCTTGAGGTAATACAGCATTAGGTAGTGCCTACAGCCTACTGTCTGGCACTTATAGCCATAGCCCATGACATTCCTTTTGCAGGTCATATGGGCATAAAGCATACCAAGAGATGTACTATGCAGAACATTTATTGGCCTAGGATTGCAAGGGATGTAAAAGGGTACTGCAGGACCTGTGAGCAGTGACAAAGTAGGCAAGGCAAATGACAAGGGAAAAGCTCCTTTGATGCCTTTGCCTGTGATTGAGGAGCTATTTCAGAGGGTAGCTATGGATATTGTGGGGCCCCTGAGTACCCCAAGTTCCAAAGGGAAGAAGTATATCTCAGTGGTGGTAGATTATGCTACTAGATACCCTAAGGTAGTGGCTCTGTCTTCCATTGAGGCAGAGAAAGTGGAAAATGCTTTGCTAGAGATTTTTAGCAGGGCAGATTTCCCCAAAAAAATACTGACTGACAGAGGTGCTAATTTCATGTCAGGCCTGCTAGCTTGTTTGTGGGAGTGCTGCAGGGTGAAGCACCTAAAGACCACCCCCAGAATAATGGTCTTGTGGAGAGGTTAAACTCTATACTGTAGACCATGCTACAGGGATTTGAAGACAAGTTTAAGAGAGAGTGGGAAAATGTTTGCCCCATCTGTTTGCATACAGGGAGGTGCCCCAGAAATCCGCAGGTTTTTCACCCTTTGACTTGCTGTATGGGCATAGGGTGAGGAGGCCTTTAGATTTGATTCATGATGGGAGGGTGAGTGTGAATCTCACAAGGAGGCTGTTGTGGTGTATGTCCTAAACCTCATGACAAGACTCAGGGAGCTCATGGGCTTGGCCCATGAGAACCTGGCTGGAGCACAACAGGGAAAAAAGTTTAGTATGACAAATTCTAAAGCAAGACAGTATGCTGTGAGACAGCAGGTGATGGTGCTCAATCCTGTCAGACACAATACACTGCAGACAGCTTATGAGGGATCCTTCAAAATGGTAAGGAAGGCCAGTGATGTTCACTACATGGTAGAACTGCTAGACAGGAGGCAGGGCCACAAATTGTACCATGTTAACATAATGAAGCCTTACCATAAGGAAGCCCTTGTGCTGAGTACTTGCAATGGGTGGCAGAGTCTGAAGAGGCTCTGGTGACTGATCTCAGTAAGGCAATGTCCCAGCAGCCACCCCCCTACCAAGGTTCAAGAAATCTGATCAGTGTTACAGGAGCTTGAGGACAGGTTCACTGGGAAACCAGGGTACACCCACCTGGTGCAGCACCATGTGGATACAGGGCTCCAAAGACCTATCATGCAGGCCCTTTACAGGGAACCTGATCAAGTTAGACAAACTCTGAAGGGGGGAGATACAGGAGATATTCAAACTGGGAGTAATCCAGGAGGCCCTGGGCCTTCCCAGTGGTGTTGGTATTAAAGAAGGATGGCATCACCAGGTTCTGTGTGGACTACAGAAGACTAAATAGTGACAGTCAGATGCTTACCCCATGCCTAAGACAGATGAAGCCTTAGAAAAGCTGGGTGGGGCTAAGTGTCTGACCACTATTGATCTGATCAATGGTTATTGGCAGGTGCCCTTGACTCTCAGTGCTAAAGAGAGGTCAGCCTTTGTTGCTCCTTTCAACCTGTATGAGTTCGCAAAGATGCCCTTTGGGATAAAACATTTCCCAGTGACTTTCCAGAGGCTGGTCGATCATATCCTTGAAGCAGGAGATTATCCTCTTGCTTACCTGGATGATATTGCTACCAACAGCCATTCCTGGAAAGAGCAGCTTCAGCATGTCAGGGAGGTGCTGGCCAGACTGCAAAGGGCAGGGTTGACCATTAAGGTCAGTAAGTGCCAGGTGGGTATGGCAGAGGTCTCCTACCTGGGCCATAGAGTGAGAAGTGGTAAGATCAGGCCAGAACCTGCCAAAGTGGAAGCCATTCAGGCATAGCCTGCCCCTGTTGCCAAAAAGCAAATGAGGGCATTCATATAGATAATAGGGTGCTATAGAAAGCTTGGCTCCAATTATAGCTGCTTCCCTCACAGACCTGATAAGGAAATACAAGCCAGATAAGTTAGTGTGGACCCCAGCATGAGACCAGGCATTCCTGAAGCTTAAAGGAGCATTGAGAGGACCCCCTGTGTTAGCAGTCCAGATTACAGCAAATTTGTTGTGCAGGTGAATGCTTCAAACCATAGGGTGAGGGCTGTACTTAGCCAAGTTTCCTCAGAGGTAGAAGAGCACCCAGTGGTATACCTCAGCCATAGAATCCAACCCAGGGAAGAATGTTATGCAGTTGTAGAAAAGGAATGTCTTGCTATAGTAAGGGCACTGCAGAAACTTCAACCTTACCTGTATGGAAGGAAATTCACTGTAGTTACAGACCACAATCCCTTAACATGATGACGTAGAGCCAGCAAGCAAAATGCCAAGTTATTAAGGTGGAGCTTAACATTGAAGGCACATGACATGACAGTACAATACTGCAGTGGGGTCAGCAATGCCAATGCAGATGGGCTGTCAAGGCAGGGAATGAGGTAGCATATACCAAGATAGGCATATTTCTCTCAAGCCACATTTCTCAATGGTCACTTGAAAAACTAGCTTGAATCGTCAAGGAGGGATGTGGTGATATAGGCTAGTGCCAGCACAGCTAGCTGGAGTTTTGTAAAGAATGATATCCTTTGAATATCAGACTGATGTATACAAGATGTTTGTGTTACAAATGTATTGGGACTGTATGGCATTTGAATATCAAATTGATTTGTACTGATATTTGTTACAAATGTATTAGAACTGTATGTGTATGTTAGCAATGGACCCTGGAAGAGCAGAGGTTAACCAGCTCGCTTACTTTAAGAAAAATAAAAAAGAAAAATGAGTTGTTAAAGCATTAAAACAGTTCCCCACTGTGCTGAATATAATCCAGAGATGGTACATCTGGAAGAAAGCTTTGTTCATTAGCTCAGTAAAATGAGGAGAAGCCCCAGGCACTGCCATAAATATTTAGATATGTATTTTAGCCATCTATGTTAAATTCCTGTCTCTGCTTCAAGGGGGAATACTGTGAGAACCTACAGTCAAGTGACCAGATGAGGTTGTTCTGCTGCTGTCTTGGAAATTACATTTTAGATATTGCAAAGAGTGTTCTCAAAGCATTGAGTATTCTGTTTTGGGTCTGACAACAAGAAGGACCATTCACCACATCATCTGTCTTGCTCTATTAAGGAAGTAGGGAATATTAATTCTCCTAGATTCAGTCAGGAAAATATAGTGAAGCTTAGTTTAGATATTAATAAATATTTATAAATAAATAGTGAAGCTTAGTTTAGATATTGTTTTTCTTTCTTTGTCTGAGTCTGTCCATCAATGTTATTTTCAATATTTCCTGTGAATTGAACTTTGTAGTTTACTATAAATATATATTCGGTATTTTCATGTTATTATTTATTATTAAATATATTAAACTTTTATTGTGGCTGGTCCTTTTAGGAAAGTATTTAACCTTTGAGAGTGCTTATGTTTATTTGATGACTTTTTGTGGACCAATCTAGAAGGCCTAACTTTCTTGGTCAAATACTACCATTTTGTATTAGTATTAATATTACACAGTATAATTGAACACCCTTTGTTAAAGGCCTTAGAGTAGCTGATTGTGGAGTGTCTGGTGGCTGGGATAACTACCTCATACCTTGGGAAGAAGGGGGCACAGCACATAATCTGTGCTAGCCTTTCCCAGGTGTGTGTGTGTGTGTGTGTGTGTGTGTGTGTGTGTGTGTGTGTGTGTGTGTGTGTGTGTGTGTGTGTGTATGAAAATTAAATCTCAAGAGTGCGTGTGCCAGCTGCTTGGAGCAGGGACATGAAGCACTGGTTTTACAGAGACGGTGTTGGAGGACTTGGCTTGGACACTTGGCTGAGGACCTAACCCTACAGCTCTACCAGTGGGGAGTTTACAGGGGACCTGGAGGGAGACATATAGAGAAACAAATACCCTGGGCTGAATGTGTTCCTGGTGTGCTCTTAAGGGAAATTGTACTTGGTGCAGAGAGCTGCATCTGGAAATACTGAGTGCATCCTTTTGTATTCTAAGTGAACATCCTTCTCCAGTGAGGGGTCATCACATACACCTATATCACAAAGTAGGTAGACCACAATATCACATATGTGGCATCTAAATATGGTGAAATATATAAAGTGACCTATATCTCAGGTCCAGTGATCAGGTCCATGCATCAGGGCTGTCAGCTAAGCCCTTTCCTGTCCATTATTTAAGAGAAAGACAGTATCAACACAAACCAAAGATTGCTGCCACAGTCATGACAACACCTACAATGACACAAAACATGGGGGGATTTGTTACATCAAGAACAAACACCAACCAAATATAATGTAGACATCACACCCTATAATCATACCAGTAGGTATGTGACCTGTGCATTTGGGAAGATGGTAAGTGGAACATCCACCAGCATATGGTCACAGTGCTGACTACTTCCTTGTAGGTAACAGAACTACTGAGAATGTGAAAGACATCCACTTCAGCAGCCATAATACTTCCATAGTTCACAGCTTTCATCACACAAATAATTGAGTACAATGCACTCTTCTTCATGTACCTCCCTAAACATATTCCAGTGGTGTGTAACTGAAGTGTACCATCTTTGTCCCAGTGAGCTGTTACACATCTTATTGCCCATACCTAGGTATTATTTTTGTGGCATAAATATTACTGTCTTATGGTATGGAACCCCCATCAACTTGTTACACCAGATGCATGTGTACTACCTGTTCTGGTGACGTACCAAGTACATGCACAGCTGTTTGACAACATTAATGTCATGGGTAATATATAGTAGGGACACTGCTATACCTGTTTGTGTGTGTGTGTAAGTCAAAGTTTGTGTGTGTGTGTGTGTGTATGTCAAAGTTTGTCGACATTAATGTTGTCAAACAGCTGTGCATGTACTTGGTACGTGTGTATGTATGTATGTATATGTATATATATGTATGTATATATATATATATATATATATACGTACCAAGTACATGCACAGCTGTTTGACAACATTAATGTCAAAGTTTGTGTGTGTGTCAAAGTTTGTGTGTGTGTCAAAGTTTGTGTGTGTCAAAGTTTGTGTGTGTGTGTGTCAAAGTTTGTGTGTGTGTGTGTGTGTCAAAGTTTGTCGACAAACAGAAGGTCGAGCCCACTTTCACAAAAGTGCACTTCAATGAAAGTGCACTTTCGAGAAAGCTGATTCACTGAATCAGCAAAAGCCCTCCTGCAGCCCCCCACACCTCTGCTACTTAAATATACTAACTCCGAGATCGCATACAGGTATAGCAGTGTCCCTCCTAACACCTCTTGCAGATGTTATGGGGCCAGGACAGTGTGCATGTTTACCCTCATAGAGTGTGCATGTTTACCCTCATATAGTGTGGACCTATCATAATAGTTGTACAGGTGTGTATGTGCAGAATCATTTTTGATCACTCTAAATCACATATATTATGTCAGAGGCATGGGATTACTGATGGTATTATTCAGATTTTGCCTTGTGCATCTTTTGGTGTGCTCCTTATCAAATGTGTGGTTTTCTGCCATATCACTGAGATGCTGTCAGGACTGATGTGATTTAATAATTACATTTGAGTTTCAGACTTCAAATCCTTCAGAAAATGTATCTTAATACATACCCCTTGTTATTGTAACACATTTCTAAAAGAGCAAATATGTCAAATTGGTCCTTATTTCGGGGTCATTGCCCCCCCCATTATGTTAGGCTTTGTCCAGATGTCTTGCACTAAGATTGAGAGCTATGAAAACCATTGTCTGTTAAGCCTTGGTGATCATTGTGGTGTTCTGCGCAAAATCATGGACCTTCTGTGCTCTGACTTAAACAGGATTGCTATACATGTTGGCTTACATGGTTTCCTGCATGGCAACACTGTTTCAAGCCACAAAACCATGCTTATTTATGTTTAAATGCTGTATGTGGCATGAATATGCAATGAGCACTGCTGCTCACCGTGCATCACTGCGCTCATGTAAACTCTGTGTAAGCTTTGCGCAAAGCCTGCAAGAAGTTTACTGAATCCCAGAGTTTATTTTTAATGTGGAACTTTACAGACTCAGGTCATAAATAATGATTTAAAGTCAAAACATTTGATATCGTGTAGAATTTATTTTATATTTTTTGTTTTAATTATGTAAATGACATTAAGTTGTGCAATGAAATTTACAAAGTTGCACACATGCATGCGCACATACATACAAACACGTGTATGTGTATGTATGTATGTGTACATATGTGTGTGTGTATGTGTAATATTTTAATATTTATATATATATATATATATATATATATATATATATATATATATATGTATGTATAATATTTTAATATTTATATATATATATGTATAATATTTTAATATTTATATATATATATATATATATATATGTATAATGTCTAGGTCTAGGTCTAAAAGTTCTGAACCAGGAATATATATAATATTTTAATATTTATATATATATATATATATATATATATATATATATATATATATATATATATAATATTTTAATATTTATATATATATATATATATATATATATATATATATATATATATATATATGTATAATGTCTAGGTCTAGGTCTAAAAGTTCTGAACCAGGAGTGACTGTGCCATCACCCATTCATTCGTCCAAATTATGTTTGAATAGGAATAGTATAAGAGAAATACTTTGCTTTTGATGGACAGGAAGACAATTCTAATGAAGTGGCATTTTGTGTGCTACATTTCCTACCCTCCAACACATTCTATTTATGTTACAAAAGAGATTTAAATACTTGAGTGAGTCTTTATACCCCTCTGGACTTGCAAATCCATGGTTGTATCACAGAATTCTGTTCAGACTCTGTGCAAGAGACAGAGATTGTCCCTCAGTAGCCTGTATGACAGCAGGAAGAGGAACAAGTCTTTGAGATGGTCTGCATTTTATTTTTAGTATTGATGTCCTTGATTTTCTTAGTAAGAAATCATAGTGGGCCTTTAAGATTTGTCAACTGTTTGGACAGGTACATACCCAGAGTTATGTTATAGGCTCAAAGATATATATTAGGTTAATGACCACAGGGGCCTTTTTAAGCCTATCCATTCATCCTAAATGTATCCAACAAGTTCAGTAACCTTAGAATTATTCCAAGGGGTATATGTGGGCTGGGGCTTCATTGTCAAACATTTACAGACTGTCTCTGTTCATTAAAGACAAATTTTCCAGACCAGGGAGTAATTTTCCAATTCCCCATCAACTGGCCCAAATTATGATTGAATATGATTAATAAGAACTCTTCTTCACATGGATGGGAAGCCTGCACCAGAGAAGAGATATTCTCAGATGCATATCTGTTCCTCCAGCATGACTAATTAATGTCATAAGCAAGGTTTAAGTCCCTAGATTGTGTTACTCTGATATCATTTGTTTCGTGGATATGCAAAAGGTCCATCAGAACAGGATCCAATGATGTCTTGTATGTCAGGCAGAGATTGCCCCTCAACAGTCTGTAGGGGACTGAGTATATGGATAGGGCTTTGAGGTGATCTGCTTAGGATGTATTGATGAGTGTGGAATACAGTAGAATGATCACATCTATAGACCTGGACACCATACCCTTTGTAATAAACCATGCAATGAAAACGCAGTTTCTTACAATAGTGGACATGTGGTAACTGAAGGATAGTTCACTGTCTTCATAGGTTCCTAGTTCCCTAACTACTGAATCAATATTCAGCAGTGTATTGTAAATATGATAGTTATAAGGAAAATATGCTATTTATTTATTTATTCCAGTTTGACAGGGGAGGTCCACTGGGCTCAGGGAGCCCGTTTTCAGTGGAGGCCTGGGGAGAAAAGCTCCACAGTACATAGAAAATATAAACAACACATCCAAGTATAATGAAAAGAGTTACAAAATACATATTAAATTTCAAGTTAGAGACATGAGTTGTTCATTGGGTACATAGATTTTAAATTTTTTGTGGTAGCAGTAAGGAGATCATTACCAGAGAGTGGAGAATAACAGGATAAAAATAAACTATTTACAATATATACATTCATGATATTGTTAGATTAGGTTACAATCAGAGTGAGCCCAGATGTTTAGGAAATTCAGGATAGAGGAGAGTTACTAGTAGGCTAGGTGGGAAGAATGCAGCTGCATTTCCAATTAGAGGAAAGGTGTAGCTTAGATTTAAAATGGTCTGAGTTTTCAGATGTCCTTAGTGAAGGAGGGAGAGAATTCCATTTTTTGGCGAAGGAAAAAGATAGGAGAAGCTGTCCAGCAGGACGGTTAGGTTTGTGGACAGTGATCAGATTTTGGTGAGCAGATCTTAGAGTTCTGTGCGAGGTGTATGGTTGTACGGGGTGTATGGTTGTAGGATGTTAGTTAGTGCAGGGCATTTAGTAGGATTAAATATTATCCTGTGGGCTGTAGTGAGTTGGAGGTAGTCTAGGAAGTTGGGGAGTTTTAGCAAATTTAACAAGCAGAGGGCAGTACAATGATGGGAGGAGTATTTGGCTTTGGTGGCGAATTTTGAGATTTTGTTAACAGATTTCTAGTTTGGAAGAGATAGAGGAAGATAGCTTGGTTAGTAAGGGAGTGCCGTACACTAGTGAGGGTAGTAAAAAGGTAGTGGTGAGAGTTTGATTTCTGTATAGCATGCCAAGTTTATGATGTGTTTTCTTAATGTTTTGCTGAATGTGGGTATCAAATTTTAGTTCATCTATAGTTACCCCAAGAAGTTTGGCATAGGGAACAACATCTATGGTGGACTTGTTATGGCTGGTAATTTGGAATTAATTTTTATCGAGATGGAAGGATTTTAAGGGAGAGAATAGTAGAATTTTGGATTTGTTGGCATTTAGGAAGAGGTGGTTTTGAAGCATCTAGTTCTCATTGGGTAGTTTGAGTTTTTGCTTGGAGCTCAGGTAAGTTTGAAGCTGAGCAGACTAAAGTTGAGTCATCTGCATATTGTATGATCTTAGTGTTAGGTATGGCTGTGTGTGAAAGTTATTGATAAAGATGTTAAACAGCATTGGATCGAGAATGGATCCCTTGGGTACCTCAGTGGGGGTAGGCAGGAAGGTTGAGGTCCCTTTGCTCCATTTCACAGCGTTTGAACTGTCGGACAGGTAGCTTGTGAACCAGGATAGGGTATTCTGAGACAGATTATTATATATGTCTATTATATATTTCTTGGCATTCAGTTTCAGTCCATGGTTTTGACACCAGCTATTGGTTTGGAGAAGGATCTCTTGATGGATCGTGTCATATGTGGAGTTTATGAAGGCACCAAGGATACAATCATCCATAAGCTTGGTTAGCCATAAACCCTTAACAGTAACTTTGACCTCCGAGAAGTAAATGCCAGAGGAAGGCCCAAGGACTGAACTCAGGAGTACAACTCTAGTGACAGATCTTTTGGAGGAGGTACAACCACGTACCCTAATTTTCTGAATTCTATTTGTGAGCCAGTAATATTTTGTTCTGTCATCAAAAGTTTACATTATCATCGTTGTATCATTAGTGTAATTATGAAGCATATATACAAGTACTACATATTTGTTAAAAATATTAGTCAAAGGAATGGATTTAGAGGTGATGTATGAATATAGCATACATTGATGAGCAAACGGGTGATTCATGAAAATATTTTATGGTTGTTTCCAGTTTTCCCGTATTGCTTAAAGAAGTAAGATTTTGAATATATTAATTTTGGAGGGAGAAGAGGCAACCTCTTGGTGCATGCTTTTGAATTTCCTCTAAAAGGTTACTTACAAATATCAAACTGAAACCATGAAAGGCCTATTATGTTGCTGAGGCACTTGTCTTTTAGCAATATTTTAAATAAAGTGTGAATAAGATTTCAGCAAATAAAAGTTCAGCTTTTTGGAGTGGCCAAGTGTCTCATTTGCCATATGTACATATTTAATAACAGCAGCAGTTTTTATGATCTGGCCATTTACTTTGTAAGCATAATTATTTATTAATTTGTTTTTGTTGAATTCGTTGAACTGCATTGTCCATCATGGTGATGCAGGATTCCTTTTCAGCAGAGACCTGGGGAGACAATCTCAATAGCAAACAGAAAATAAAACATTTATACAGCATATCATAGCTGAGCTATCATGATGATTAAGCAAACGATGTGCCAGGTAAAATATTACATGGTTACATGCAGACATGCAGATATATAAATAAAATAATCACATCCTATGTTCTCTCTTCCCAGATGTTATGATGCTATATTTACTGATACTGAAGATGAAAAAATTAGTACTGCAAACAGTTGTATATGTTTGTAGACTTTTTTCTCCACTTGGGGACTAGCCCACTGTCTCCATATTCTGTACCTACTCACTCATTATATTCCAGGAGTAAGCTCTAGACATGGACTGGACAAGAATATCATTGCTTATTCATTCCCAGCTGGGGAGCTTTATCAGCCTATTCAATCTCCTGGACAGTGATAGGAGTTAAGAAGCAGGCCATATGTGGGTCCCATAGCAGTCTCCTCCTTGATATAGCTGTCCCCAGTGGTGGAGAGGTGGAAGCCACAATAGCTGCCTGTTAGGAATATGTAGAAGCACTTTGGCATCTTTCTATCTCCCTCGTTCTGCTTTACTGTAACAGTGCAGGGCTGCCCAGTCTCTTCCAAGAATGATCACTGAGCAACCAGTGGGGCACACTAATGTTGTGGCCCCAGCAAACTTCCTCAGTTCAGGATTGGATAGCTGGCTTTATCCACTCCAGCCCATCCTTTCTACCCTGTGTCCAGTGTTCACACTGCCAGAAGAACGTGAGTTGCATGGGTAGTTATCAAGACTTCACCCCTCCGTGCCATGGGGACAGGCTTTTTGTAGACAATTTTAGAGAGCTTCTGTATCTTTTTCTAAAATAACTATGCCACTCAGTTTGCAGTCCTTAGCATATTCAAAAATGCATAGCCCATTGCCTACTTTTATATCTTAGCAATGCACAGAACCCTTGTGAGGCACTATTTTTAACCTCTTTCGGGATAGATAGATAGATAGATAGATAGATAGATAGATAGATAGATAGATAGATAGTTAACCTCCTACCTTTACTTGTGTCTGATTGCTTAACCAGTGCTTTACCCATTAAATTACATATGCATTTGCATTTAATAATATTAATCTGACAATTATTCTTTTATGTGAAAGTGTGAAATGGCTTAGCAAGATCAAGATAGAAAGTATACATTGTTAGACCTTCACAATGTGCTGTTACCTATTAAAAGGAAGCCACACAATTCAGAAGGCAAGATCTCCCCTTATCAAAGCCTTTTTTTGTTCCATATCTATCACAAGTGATTCCCCTGTATAATGTTTAGATAAGTTCATCCATATGCCTCTCTTCATGGTTATACACATAATTCTGGTCAAACTGATGATATGGGGGGATGATATGACTCCTCCTCCTCCCTTTGTGAACTGGTACAACTACATGGCATGATTAATGTGTTTGTTTGAGAATTCCTTGATTCCATATACAAAATCACATAGTATGTTATCAAGTCCCATGGAGCTTGAAGTATTACTTTTACTTATGACAACAGTTATCATGCCTATAGTTATTAAAAGGATGTGCCATTTCCCTGTAGCACTCTTGACATATTTAATTTCTCCATGATCTTCTACAACACTTGCAAAATAACTAACAATGTGCATTCACAGAAACCAATGTAAAACCATCTCTTCAGTCATACACAGCTTTAAGTTACACAGTATATGTTTTCTATTATTTGTGGTGTTAATAGAAGACATGTTCACAGTTTCAGTTTTAAAAAGCCTGCTCCTTCTCTACTCAATTTAAAAAATAGCTTTAAAGGACACATCATAGAACTGCTTTTGTTAGTCTTATACTGCTGCAAACATCTCACAGTCTATGACAGTAAGTAATCCTAGGTATGATTCCCTCAGTCATTATGTGCAAAGTAAGTGACTTGAGCAAGTCACTTAACCAGACTGTCTACATACGTTGCCCCTAAAATAGGCAGTTGAGCATAAATGCTTATGAATTTAATAACTACATTTAAAAAAAATTCAGGTGGCTTGCCATTTTCTTTCATCATGTCATCTTTAATAAGTTGATATCATGTGGAAAAGTGCTGCTATTCTTCCCCATGCTGTATTCAAATAGTATTCACTATTTAAACCTTTTCCTCTTCCATTTCAATGACATCAACAAAAATTCTCTTCATAGAGGCTGACCTTAGGTCTGTCTCTTTGCTTCATTGTATTTCCACCCCTGTAAATGCTTTGCATTTGTGCATACACTTTCTCTCCCAGTTCTATTTCCATTTAAATCTGTTCCCTGGCACCACATTGATTTCAGCATCTCTGCTAGCTATAATTGCATTGTTTCAATAGTGCACTTACACATATCTTCGCCATGTTATGTTAAGGCATTTTGAAATTTATCTCTGCTTTCTTTACTTAAAAATCAAGCTTCACACACCAGTGCTTCCTCTACCTAACTTGAGCTCATGCTTATTCAATCACATGTTCTACTGTGGCAAGGTCACACAAAACCATTGTCTTCATTATGTGCTACCAGTTACCAAAAAAATAAAAAATAAATTATGTGCTACCAGTTACCAAAAAAATAAAAAATAAAAAGTATTTCACCTGCTTTCAAAGTCTCTGAAAGCCACTATAATGCTTAGAGCTGCCAAGAGAGAGCAGGCAGAAAAGACTTGTCCCTCTAAAGAATGAATGGCTTTAAAAGCTATTTTGTTTTATCACATATATCAGCTTTTAAAAGCTGCATTTCTTCTCGCACTGTCTTTTGCCAGCCAGTAATGTTTTCTGTTCATCCCTAGAGTTAGAACCATGCCAGAAAGGTGATTAATATGCTTTTTTCCCATTTTAGGAGTGTGTTTGCAGTGTTCGATGCCCTACAAGCTTATTGTACCCTACCTGTTAAGAATGAACTTGCCTGTAATAAAATTAAGTAAACCCTTATGTCACCCTACAGATGACAACATTAGCAGCATAGAAACCAACCAGCACATGGCAAGGATAAAGGAACTTCATTGGAAACCCACTAATAGCTTTAGAAGTTTTTTAACATACAACATTCTGCCACATAAATGGCAGTCAAAACAATAATGCCCTTGCCCCGTAAAAATGTCACTTAAACCAGAGAAAAAACCCAAATAGACACTACCAAATCATTAAAATGCTAAACATTCATAAGCTAGCTACAGAGGGAGAGATGGCTAATTACTACTGCTTTACAACATAGTGCATAATTGCTCACTGCCATTGTTTGTTTACTCATTTGTTTCATATTGTATTTAAAATCTTCATTACTGAGGTTAGCACTGGTGTATATAATGTATATGTATTAGCATAGAAGCAGATCTGAGTAAAAGGTCTTCCATACTGCTTATTTTTAAGGTTTAGCATATTGTTAACTTACCATGACTTGTTTGGATTTGGATCATATTCTCTGCATTTGTTTCATCTGCTTTAACAATACTAATGCATTTATAGTTTAATCTTATTTTATTGTCAGTACCTTTGTTATACTATTTAATTACATTTAATTCCGTGTATTCTGGTTTAATTTCTCCTAGTCTTTTGGGTTTCTAACACCATGACAGTAATGGACCCCATTCATAAATCAAAGTGTGATTAAAGCTCATGAAATTAGTATTGTTTTAATCTTTGTTAGCCAAAAGTGCTCATTGCAGCGGGTCTATATTATAACATCGAAGTCTTAAAACTTTGAATGTTATAATATCGAACCATTTTGATTGAAAGACCATAACATCAAACACTCAGAATAGCAATTTTTTTCCCCGGGAAAAAAAATTGCTGTTCCGACAAACATACACACAACACAAGCAGACCAAAATAAATAATCCACACACATACACTTCACAAAACCCTACACTAAACCATACATACACTACTAGCTATCCACCTTACCTTCACCCAACCCTAACCCTAAGGTCCGTTACTACCGCACACTCATCGTACCTGCTCCCTAACCCTAAGGTCCCTAACTCTCGCACATTTACTTTACCCGCTCCCTAACCCTAAAGACCCTATTGCACACTCACCTTAACTGCTCCATAACCCTAAAGTCCCTATTGTACACTCACCTTCGTTTGCACACTTACCTTAACCCATTCCGTAACCTTCACTCCACAGTCGAGGAAACGGAGAAGCTGCAGAAACAGCCCACTGAATACTTTTCCTAGGAAAGTATTCAATATTCTGCAGCTTTACTATTTTCAGCGTTCGGTGCATAGGGTTTGATATTATAACATTTGAAGTTGTAAGACTTCGATGTTATGTTATAGACCCCTTTGCAGCACCCACAATGTGCCCAGAGTTCACTCCTTCAGCAGTTTTATATGGCATTGCATGTATTGGTAGCATATCTAAATATGACTGTAAATTCCTTTATATAAGACCCGTTGCTCCAACTACTATTAGAACTGTCTGGGTATCCTTCTTTCACATTGCCCTCATTACTCCTGCAAACACTAGTATTTTATAACTTTGTGTCTCTCTGTATGTAAGACACTGTAATCAGTGGGTGTAGCAATTTCAATGATCAATGCTACTTTTATCTTCTTTTCTTGGACTAGTATATCTGTTTTTTTGGTAATGGGTGATCCCATGTGATATAAATTTCATAATTTTCTCCAAATGTTTTGTGGCTCGTATTTCCAATGCTTCTCAGTTACTTCAGTATTGTAACATTTGCACAATCCCCAATGCAACAGTCTTGACACATTAATATGTTTTTCAGTATATAGGCCCTTTGCCATTAGTGTATCACACCCAGCAACAAGATGTGTGACTGTTTCGTGGTCTGTTTTACAGAACCTGTATTTGTCTTTTCCTCCCACATGTTTAATTGACTTTGTAAAACCAATGTGTACTTAGTCCACTACCTTGGCTGCCAATATTAACCTTTCATCTTTTGGTCTAAATTCAACATTCCTTAATCATTCCTGCATCAGACCCTGATTGACAGGTTGTTCCAGGAGTTTTCTGTACTTACAACTATATTTATGCATTTTCTACATTTCTGCTTCTGGTTTGATTTCCATTCCAGCTTGACACATATATGCTTTTAAACTAAGCAGGGAAGTCATCTTAGACTTGTCTCCATGTTTTAAAAGTTTCACTATATTTGGATCTAGTGAGGTCAGCTGATATGCATGCAGTCATATGATTGCAGGTCTATACATGTAATCAATTTCATGGAGGCCCATACCTTTTTCAGAATGAGAAATATATAATCTTGTTAGACTAAATGACATGGTTATATCATCTGAAAAAGTTTTGACCACTTGAGCTATATGGTTTTAAATTATGCACAAAAAGAAGATGAGAAGTCTTTACACTTTGTTGTCCTCTGGGAGAGAAATTGTGTCCTCTGGGAGAGAAATTGTAACCATAACCTATCTGTAAGTAGAAAGCTTAATGGTTTAAAGGCAAGAAAAAGAGCAGCGGTGACAAAGAGTCAGCCTGGAATATCCCCCTTTCATTTTTTATCCCTGTGATACTAAAATTGCCCTTTATCATGGCTCATCTGCAAAGTGGTTTCCCACAGATTCATGGCCACAGTAATGTAATCGATCAATGTAGGGTGTATGTTATACATCTGTAAGAACTAATTTATCCATGAATGTGGGATACTGTGAAATGCTTTTTTTGTAATCTATCCATGCTAAGGTTAAATCTTCCACTTTTTACAATTCTCCGTTTGATTTTCTTTTGTTACCCTTTTGTTCTATTGCCATGATTGAGTTTCCTTCTAAATTTATATAAACTCTGTCAGCATCAATTCAAGTGTATAGTTTATAGATTGTCAGAAGGCAAGTTACTGATCTATAGTTTTTAGGATAACTTGCGGGTTCTCTGTTAAGGAGGAGTATAATTTTTCCTGTCATTAACCAGGTTAGTGTCTGTTCGGTGTGGACATATAATTAATTCTAGTTGTATATGAATGCAGTGCTATAATTGTTTAAACTTATTCTCTCCACCTCACATCCCCAACAGTTAACCTTACATCCTTCCCATTGTTACATTTAGTATTTTCATTGTTTCTTTACATAACACAGCTACACCATAACAACTTTCATTTACTAAGTTCCATATTATATTTCCACCCATGACTTTTCTTCGCTTGCCAGGAATCTTACACCTTCTAACACAATAACATAATAATTTCCACACCACATTTGCCATACCATTCCAGTATACTATCCTTTTTATTCTGTTAACAATGCATTTCACACTTACTAAAAGTTCTATAAAATTGCTGTTTTCCCTTAGAGGAAATATTTTTAAATTTTTGTTTTCCTATTTTTTAGTCTTTCCTCTTGAGTATTTTCTTGGGTTTATTCACAAAAAAGTCCTGATGCTCATAATCAGATTTTCAGTGGTTAGAATTTCAAAACCATTCCTAGTCTCAGTCCTTTCTCCTGATGTCTCTTCCTGCCTGTACACTTTCTCCTCCTTTTCCCTCCATATTTTTAGTTTGACAGTTTCTTCTTTACTTTGTTCACTCTCTCCCTCTTGACAGTCCATACAAAAGTGTCTCTTTTTTTTACACGACATGCATTCCTCCATGCATGTTCTTGTTGTCTGTCTTCTCTCCCCACACTGGTTACACTGTCCCAAGTAAAGAAACATGTTTTAAGATGATCATCAGATACTAATGCCTCTCTATGACCAGCAACAAAAATAATACTTAGCAACTGTTTTACCATTTTTTATAATTTCAAAACTGCTTACAACCTCCACCCTCCATTCCATAAATTTCTCTCATCTGTAGCTTTCATAATATTATTAATGGTTTCACACAAGCCTCACATACATTTTTCACATCTTCTTAGTTTTTAACTGCAAAGCAATATTTTAAGTTACTACCAGAAAACAATGGTGCTGCGGTAGCGTTGTCGCCTCACAGTAAGATGTTGTCCTGTTCGATTCTCAGCTAGAGCGTCTTCTGTGTGGAGACATGCGTGAATGGGTGTACCTTCATTGAAGGTTGTGTCAGAGCTGGCAACTCAGCATGTAAAAATCTACTGCCAATCATTAGCGGACCGGAGTTCCGCTGTGGCGACCCCTAACCAGGAAAAGCTGAAAAACACAACTACCAGAAAACAAATAATTGCTCTATGATAAATGTTCTTGTTTTTGTCGCAGTTCCAGAAATTTCATCATCAATCTCTCAGATTCAAATATTAAGTCACAAAAGTCTTTGTCCCAATATGTATAAAAGACTGAATTTCTTGAGCTTTTGTCACTGCTTACCTCTGTCACTGATGTATAATGTTTAACTGCTGCATTCTCTGCTGCCACATCAGTTGGTTCCTTTTCCACATTATCTCTTCCAGTGAAACAGCAGAACTGTCCCCTGGATCATCCTGTTGGATTACTTTCAACAAAACTTCATCTGTAAGCTCTCCTGATGCCCTGTTCTACTATCTGCACCACTTCAATACACTTGGTTACTTCGTTTTTCATTGAGACAGCTAAATGCTGTTCAGACAGCTAAATGTTGCTCATTTGTATCATTTCACTACACAAGTTTTTATCTGCATTCTGATTCTCCATATAAAAAAATCTCCAAATTCTATTTTTCACTTCAAAATTCGCCAAAGCTTTTCTCTCCTTCTCCATGCTGCAGCTTCACGTAGACATCTATAGTACTGCTGTAGAAGCCCTCTGGTACCACCATCTAACAGCTCCAAAGAGTAAAAAGTAGAAATTCTCCAATGCCCTTGACAAATTTTCCCAAGTACGTAAATACACCTTAGGTCTCCCTTGAAACATAGTCACTAGCCCAGAAAACTTAACCCAGTTAACAAAGATAAATAAAAATAAATGTATTAGTACTTGCTGAATGACTTAATATTTTTCTTTAAACTTGAAACTTACCAAAATAATCTTAAAGCAGCTGTTTCAAAATGTAACTCATTTACTGGATATTTTAGATGGAAAGCCTCATATGCTGCAGTTGATATAGAGAATGCCTTGTTTACTCAAATGATTTAGGAAAAAGATGGTCATGGAACATGAAAAGGTGCAGATTAAACAGGTCTAGGGAGCATAGGTCTATGTCCCCTCTCTTTAAAATGGAGAAGAGCATACTTAGAGAGCTCCACAATTTCTGTAATAGCTTCTGCATTAATAAAGTGGAATACCAATTTCATCCTTTTTATGTATACTGGAGAAAAGAAAGTCCTTAAGCTTCAGCTATAGTTTTATTTAATGGAGTGGCATGCACTTTGCCAGATGACACTGTAGACAGGCTTCTCTGATGGGTGCAGCCAGCTTGTTGCACAGGAAGAATCCTGTTGAGTTCTCCACACTAGGCACTTCAGATGTTCTATGTATTGATCACTGCTGCAGTAGCCTTCACTATATGGGTTATATCCTTGGCAGGATATAACAGCCATCTATCTACCAAAGTTTCAAAGCACCTTCCATGCAACCAAACTGTCAAATAGCTTGAACTGAGCTGAATAAAAGACAAGTTTCAGCGCAAAGTCCTGCAGAGCTTTCCTGCTGCACAAGAGTATGCTCCTCTGAGGCTTTTGAGGATCGATGGTTAGCTTGTGCTTTCCTTAGCTGGGCAAATAAGGGCTTTTTGGCTAAAAAAACTTCCACTTTCTTATTATGTTGATGTTTTATTACATTCCTCTTCAGGAAAGTTATTTTAAAGCTAGGAGTGTTGTGTTTTAATGGATTGTCTTGAGACTGTAAAGTACTTTTAAATGGAGCATTCCTTGTTTCTGTTAGTTTAAATGTAGTGTTATATGACTGATAAGCTATTTTCTGTGGGGAAACTGTGTTTATTTTAAGGTAGGCTGCTGGGCTGCCATAGTGTCTGAAAATGCTTTTTACTGTGCTTTTTCTGTCAGAAAACATAACTTTAGTGGACTAGTAGTTTTACTGGCTTTGTTGCTTGTTTTTCCCAGGATAGAGGCACCATTTTCAACTTGACCATGGAATAGATTGTCACTCCCATGATTGGTCCTTCTTCCAGCTACAAAATGAAAAAGTTAAGCCAACAACCTTTGCCACCACAGCAGACTAGCAATTTGTCTCAGCTGTAGGTGGATGACTCTGCTATGGCCATTTCTGGTACCTCAGACCACTTACCCTTTACCCCTGAGCCCTCTGACATAGAACTTAGAGCCACTATGGACCAGGGCTTAGCCACATCCTTTCCAGCAGTTGGGGTCCCCTCAATGGGAAAGGGAGAACCACTCCTGTTGGCCCTGAGAGAGGGAACAGAGTGCTGTGCCTATCCCTGGGAAAGCAACGAATGCCATTAGTAACATGGCTGACACCATTTTTTCTGTCAAAAAGAAACAGAAAACCAATCATGTATCTACTACTCCTCAGATTTCTTTGGACAGGAGTAGTTTACTGGTAGTGGCTCAGGGTTTGATTCAGGCTATTGATCCTTCTTGTATAGTAGCTTCCAATAAAAGAAAGAAGGATGCCTCCTTTCCTGAAGAAATTCAAGATTCTGAATCTGAACAGAAAGATGCAGGGATGGATTTAGGGTTTTGTCCTCAGATTTCTGATTCAGACTTAGAAAGTCCCACCCCCGGATTCTCAAATGCTTGCACAGAGTGCGAGTGCAGGTGCCCACTCAGGCAATATGTCTGCTGTGTGATCCAGGAACAGCCAACAGGAGCGTGCACGAGAGCTCCAGCACTAATCCTGCACAGACGAAGCCCTAGTATGCAAATCACCTCATTTGCAGGAGAAATCCATGTAAATGAGGTGATTTTGCAATCCAGGAAGCTTGCAATAGTCCGTGCAAGACAAGAGCAATCTGCAGAAATGTACTCTGTTAGTAATCGAGTACATGTCTGCAAAATCAGAAATGGAGCAATAACAGCTCCAAATAAAGGCTGCATATCACTGAACAAGCATACCAATGGCCAAGTATAAGGCCATTGACAATAAAAAAATGAAAAAAATAACTTTTATATTTTTTTCGCAGATCACGGCTGTTTAAGCATAGGGCAGCGGCGTGCAAACGGGATCGGGGGGAAATAAGAAAATAAACTTAAAACGGGCATTCTAACTAAAATCAGTATTCTGCCATGCAAGTCAATGGCAGGCAGAAGACAACCTGGCCAGTGAGTAGTGGTTGCTAAGGGGGGGAGGCTCAGTGTAAGACATGTAACTATGTATTAGCAGGCAATCCTATGCAAATGAAGGGAGGGATAGTGAATCCCAGTTTTCCCCAGCATGTGAGACAGGTCCCATCAGTGTAAGAGTATGAATAGCTGGGTGCAAGACTAGGATATAGGTGACATCATGGGGGTGAGTCAGGCATACTGTAAGCGGATTGGAGTCCTGCGGCTTGGGATTGCTCCTAGCTTAGCACAGCTAAGCTAGGCGTGTGTCTAAACCTGCCTAGCACTCTTTACAAAGTGTTAGTGGGTGTGCGAGCAGCGCACAGGGTTTTACAGGAAGAAAAAAGTAGTTAAACCAGGAAATAGCAGCTCTGTGCACATTTGAGCACTCTGTTTGTTTGTGCGGCGCATACACAGGCTTAAACAGGAAGGCAATGGGAGGGGGAAACAGAAGTAGGAAGGTAACCAAGGAGAACTAGTTTAGCTGGCAGGTGAAATATATCAAAATCAGCCAATCACACAGGCATCAGACCAGCCTAGCCCAGAACACTACTATAAACTAAGCAAATACCTTCCCCTCTGGTTTTTCCACACTCTACATCACCGGTGTATACAAGCATGGCAATTTTAACAAACAAACCTACAAAATGAGAAGGGCTGCAGCAGGCAACATAGAACAACATGTGAAAGAGGCTGAGGGTGGTGAGGATGTGAATGCTGCCAAACAGCCCACAGTGAGGAGACGTAGAAGAGTGTACAGACCCAGGGTAACCTACCAAGGGCTGCATGAGCTAGAGATAGTGGAGCACTATATGGTGGACAGAGACCTCCTACAGCAAATTGTTGAGCTGTGCCGGCCACACCTCACACATCAAACTGGCAAAGGAGAACCCATCCCAGTGGATATCAAGGTATGTGTAGGCCTAGGTATACTAGCCACAGGTACCTCCCAAAGCACAACTGTGGATATCATGGGGATCTCACAGGCATCAGCATCCAGATTATTCCACTGGTTCCTGGATGCCAGTGAGCACATATATTTCTTCAACACGTGTGAGGTGTTGACCAGCAATATGCATCTCTTCCACCAAATAGCAGAATACCCTGGGGTAGTGGGTGCTATAGACTGCACGCACATATGCATCAAAGCACCACCCAGTAAGCAGAGTAGGGCCCACATCAACCACAGGGGCATCTCCTGCAACCGCCAGGTAGTATGTGATGCCCAGGGCATTAGAATGAATGTGTGTGCTGTCTGCCCTGGAAGCTATGATGATTCACACATATGGCATCTGACACAGCTGTACCACAGATTTGCCAATGTAGATATCCCCTACGGTCACCTAGTGGGGGATGCTGGGTACCCACTGGAGCCGTGGCTGCTGACAACCATCAGAAATGCACACACACCTGAACAACAATGCTATAATGAGGCACACGCACAAGCCAGACATATAATAGAGCATGTGTTTGGGATGCTCAGGTCACGGTTCTGGTGTCTGGGCACATCCGGTGGAGCCTTGCAGTATTCACTTGCTACATGTACCCAAATTGTTATGGTATGTGCTATGCTACACAATATGATCCTGTGGAAACAGATGCAGCAGGAACAGCATGGGGCAGGGCCACACAGCCCCCCCCCCACCAATGCCAAGGCCTGTACGGGCACAGAGTGACTCAGAGGAGGAACAACCTGAGCCAGCCCCAGTAGGTAGAAGGAGGCATGCCCAGTATGACTTGGCCTTGGCAAAGAGGCAACGCATAGCATATGCACTGACACAGTAGGGACCCAGGGAATGACACCTCTCTTTGACTCGCACAGACAGTAAAAGGGATGCTAAACATGACACTACCTGTGCTCAACCATGTATAGGGAGTGTACTATGTGCATCCGACATAGGCAGCCCACCAGCACAATCCTCAAGTCTGGCACACCCTCAAGGTAAGTCAATCAACCTTCCAGTTGCCAAATGGAGTAGAATGTGTTGTTACCTGTAGCTATGGTATGGATTTGAGCATACAAGGGAATTGGGTGGGTGAATGTTATGGCAGCAGACAGTAGGCACCCATAGTGGCACCATGACATCTGTAACACATACTGGAGTCACCATAGTAGCCAGTACAGTGACAAAACCCACTGCAGGAAATGGGATGAACGACATGTGTGTCCATAAGACCCACACATGCAAGTCAGGAAGGTGCACATACCCAACAACAGTTTCAGCCAGCAGGACATATGTAGATAAACACAAACAAATGCTGTACTATGGCCTCTGAATGAGCCCTATGGGTAACCCCTCCCCTAGGCCTACACAAACAGACTACAGCAGGCCAGGCAGTTGGATGTAAGTTGTGAAGGCTAGGAAGTCAGAAACTAATATGTAGGTAATTAAAGCCAAGATCTGTAGTACACTGGTATGCCTCTAGCCAGCACAATAGGTAAGATTACAGACTGAAATGGAGTACCTGACATACCAGTACAGTCTTAGCAAATGTGTACAAGTGTCAGGTGTGCCCGCCCATCATACGTACACTTATAGTAACAGTCAGGTGTGCCCCCCCCACTACTGTGTAAGAAATGTAGAAACAAGTCAGGTGCCCCCCCCCGCTATGCAGATCTGTAGCAACAGTCAATGCCTAATGACTGATGGATACCCTGCTGACACAGCATGCTACCTGTCAGTGTACAACACATAGGTCAGCACCGCAGTACAAACTACCTGGACTTAATCCACACATCCAATGCAGATGGCCATACTGGGCATGCTCACACACTTAAACACATGAAGGCCATGTCTGCAAACGCCAGTGGACCAGATATATCTGGCAGTCGCAGTTCTTGGTGCAGACACATGTCAGTATGCATCACTCTTGCCTCTCACACACAGTGGATAGGAATACAGACACATATGTAAGGACAACGCACTATAATAAGCCAAAGGTAGATGGACATAGATGTGTGGAAGAGGGTGACTGTGACAATGAGCCATCTGAGCCTGTCCCACACAGCACACCGCCAAAGGGCCCCAAACACATGAGGTGCAGATGTCACTCACTGCAGATACTAGCCACCAGTATCGGTCAGCATGACAGACTATGTTGTGCACGTGCCAGCTGTGCAATATGACTGTATAAGGAAGTAGTCATCTAGTAGCTGCATACACGTATGCATGACATATGACCCGTGTGTGCCAGCATGATGCATGTCAACCTCTACATGAATGGGTTATGGCCCATGCACACACTGCCCTCCCCTTCGCAGTATGGCAAGCCTGCTGAGGTCATCCAATGTGTAATACACCTTTGGGAGAGGTGTAGCTCAGTAATCTCCATGGCACGTCCCATAACTGTGTACTGCTGTAGTGATAAACTAGTTAGGTAGTAGTTCTAATGCCAGACCTGGCAACTGTGTGTGTCTAACTGAGTAGAGAGCAATGCTTTTTAGGCCATTCACATGCCTTACAATTCAAATACTCAACTTTGCCAAGGCTGCTGATGTCACTTACCTAGTAATACACCTCTGGGAAGTTTATAGCTCAGTAATCTCCATAGCGCATCCTGTAACTGCGTACTGCTTTGGTGTGATAAAGTAGATAAGTAGGTGTTCTAACCCCATACTTAGTGTGTGTGTGTGTGTGTGTGTGTGTGTGTGTGTGTGTGTGTGTGTGTGTGTGTGTGTGTGTGTGTGTGTGTGTGTGTGTGTGTGTCTGAGTAGAGAGCAATACTTTTTAGGCTACTCACACTCCATACAACTCATATACTCAACTTTGGCAAGGCTGCTGATGTCATTCACCTAGAAAAATACTTCTGGGAGAATCATAACCCAGTACTCTCCATAGCGCATCCTGTAACTGTGTACTGCTGTAGTGTGATAAATTAGCTAGGCAGATGTTCTAATCTTAGACTTGGCAACTGTGTGTCCATGTGTCTCCGTCTTAGACTTTAGTAGAGAACAATGCTTTTTAGGGTACTCACACTCCTTAGAATTCATATACCCAACTTTGGCAAGGCTGCTGATGTCACCCACCTAGACATACACCTCTGGGAATGTTGTAGCCCAGTAATCTCTGTAGCATGTCTTGTAACTGCGTACTGCTGTAGTGTGATTTAAAACTGTGGTAGGGTTCCATTTCCAACCATGGCAGTTCTAGATGCTTTGTGTGTGTTCCAATGTCTGTGTATGGAGGAATGCATTATAGGCTACTCACTCGCAGTACATTCCAAATGCCGACTTTGGCAATCCTGCTGATGTCATTCATTGTGAAATACAACTTTGTGGTAAAAGGTCTGTTGTAATCCCTGTGGTGCAACCTATAACTGCTCCATGCTGTAGTGTGATATAGGCCTTGGTCAGGAATTCAATACCCCCACATGTTGGTTGTGATGTTGTGTGTGTGTCTCACTGTCTGTGTAAGGGAGCAATGCATTTTAGGCTAGTCACCTGCAGTACAGTCGAAATGCCCTTATTTGGTAATCCTGCTGATGTCATTCACTGTGAAATACACCTTTGCGGAAAGCTTTCTCTAGAAGCCACTGTGGTGCGTCCAATAGCAGCACCATGCTTTAGTGTGATATAGACCTTGGTCAGGGGTTCTATACCCACACATTTCAGTTGCAGATGTTTTGTGTGTGTCTCGCTGTCTGTGTAGGGAGCCATGCATTTTTGGCTAGTCACTCACAGTACAGTTAAATGGCCTTCTTTGGTAATCCTGCTGATGTCATTCAATGTGAAATACACCTTTGGGGAAAAAGCAAATCAGTAATTTCTGTGGCATGTGCTATAACTGCATAGTGCTGTAGCTTAATAAATTAACTAGGTAGAGGTTCAACAAACTAACTAGGTAGGGGTTCAACTCCCAGACATGACAGGTGTGTGTTTGTAACTTGTATCCTGTGTAGAGGTGGCTGGGAGTGTATGGGCAATGTGGAGGGGGTTTTGCTTATTTCTTTTATGGTGGCCCTACTATACCTAACTAGTATATCACAATGTCAACCATACAGGGATAACAGATGTAAATTAGCTGAGAGGCTAGGATGCAAAGCCATACCCATACATGTGACATTAATGCCAGCCATGTCTTTGGATATGGGGGGATGCCTATTCATACAAGACATATAGTGTGTGGGGCCTCGCAACCCCATTAACAGTGCATGTGGACATATGTATATTTGTTACTCTGCCATTGCTATCTACAGATGTATGGCCATATATACCTATATAGATTTATATCTCTGCTAATATATTATATAACTATGTCGGTATACACCTACATATATATCTGCATACACATATGTAACGTGCTGTGTATATGTAGACATATAGATGTAGACACATATATGTGTTGATTTAGGCATATGCATGTATATATGTGCATATATACTGATATATATATATATATATATATATATATATATATATATATATATATATATATATAGCATAGAAATTAATATATATATATATATATATATATATATATATATATATATATATATACTACATATCTGGATATGTTAATATAGGTACACACACATACATCTAGATGTTGGTATACATTCCCTGTACTGTTGCATGACTGGACTGGATGATATGTTTCTAATAACATCAGACTTCTTTGTATCTGACATGGCTTAGTGGTAAATCACTTTGCCTATGGTATGCAGGGTCCTCTGCTTGTGCCATGCAAGAGCTGTTTATTTTGTGGCTGGGCAGAACACGGCCCGTAGGATACACAGTGATTAAGGCACTTTAAAGCAGTTGTAAGCAGCTTTGCACTGGTTTGAGCGGAGCTAAACAATGCCTACACAGGTTAAGCAATTCAGCAGCTGAGTATAAGAAACTGTAACCAGACCTTAGCAGTGCTTACCTCTGCGCAAACCCGCGTACAACTGCTTTAAAGTGCCTTAATCCCTCTGTATCCATCAGCTTTTGTTCTGCCTAGCAACAAAAACCTCTGCTAGGCTCTAACCTAGGACCATACACACCATAGCCAAAGTGATCTACCTCTAAGCCATCCCAGATATACATAACCATGCTGTATTCACAAACATATCATCCAGCCCAGTCATTCAGCAGTACAGAGAATGAATTCCAACATGTATATGCATGTGTGTGTGAAAATATATTAATGTCTAAACAGATACAACATATTAATTTATGTGTGTATGTGTATGTATATATATATATATATATATATATATATATATATATATATATATATATACACACACACACACATATATGTAAGCAGATATTTATATCTATATAGATATATATGGACATACATCTGTAGATAAAGTGGGAACATAGCAGAAACATATATGTCCACATGCACCATTAATGGGGTTGACAGGCACAAACAACATACGCCATGCATGAATAGGTATCCCACCCACAGCCAAACATATCTGCCCTGCAATACACTACAAACTGTTGCAGATCCCATAACCAGGACATTACACGGCAAGGGCACAAGATGTTAGCAGTACTCCACCCCACCTGTATGATGTCAGGCTGGTATCGGTAACATGTCATGCAGTACAGTCAGGCTCATAATGATCCCCATTTTGCAGTCATCTGTTACCTTTCTTAGCCAGAGTCTTGCACTGTTGGCCTGTTCTTCAGAGATGTAGATGCCAAACAACAGTGGTCCCAGGTCTGAACCCTGAGGTACTCCACTTGTCACTTGTCTGGAGATCAATTTGGAGTCAGTTACACCTACAGCTTGGGTTCTGTCAGTAAGCCATGTGACAAACCATCAAGTGGTATAGGGATGTATGGCCGGATTAGTATGTTAATCTATGTTTCCAGACTGGGGAATGGTGTTGAAGGGCTTGGCAAAGTCCACATAGGCTTTGTGGACTGCCTTACCCTCTTCAACAGCTATGCAAACAAAGCAGTCAATCAGTTTCAGGAGATAAGACTGGCCCTCCATGAGCCCAATCTGTGTGGGGTCCAGTGTTTGAGTGTTGCCAATTTCTGTGTTCAAAACATCCCTGATACTGCATTCCATGGCCCTGCAGATCAGGCTCGTCAGACTGGTGTGACGGTAGTTCCAGGGATCACAGGTGGATCGCCCCTTGTGGAGTGGGATAACTGCAGCTGTGCGCCACTCAGTGGGCACCAGGCCTGATGCAAGGCTATGATTACACATGACAGTTAGGTGAGTTGCCATTCCATTTTGTAGTTCATGTAGTACACAGCCAAGGATGCTATCTTGTCCCATGGATGCTGTATTCTTAGCTGTGGGTAGTGGGTTTTCTGCCTGTGTGGCCGTGATTACTGGGCAATGGAACCCCTTTCATACTGACATGGACCCGTTTGGGGGAGAGAGGGGGTGAATGTGGCACTAAATCAATCTGCCAGGATATTGGCACATTCCGTGGGAGCAGTCTATGTAATGCCATTCTGTTGCAGCTCAGAGCACATCTGAGCTTTGCCAGTTAGAATATGGACATAACTATAGAATGCTGTGTGGTTGTGGAATCTGCGGAGATTTTAGTTACATAACTAGCTTTGGAGGATTCCATGAGGAATATCAACGTCTTACTGGGGCTGGTAAGGGAGTTGTTTTCATCCTTGGATTATCCTTCTTTCTTCAACAGTGTCTAACATCTGTTGTATAATCTGTTATTGACAGAAAACCACCAGACTGGCTTTATTATTTGGGAGGTGAGTGTCGTGTTTCTATGTGGGATGTCAGGAATCATGCACAAGTAGCTGTGCTCATACTGTGCCTTTGTGCAGGATTAATCAATTGAACTGCCAGCTCCTGTCTCCATGGGTGTCACAAACATTGCCACTGCCTTGAGTAGCATGCTGTTGGCCTTGGAGAGGTCTTTTATGGACAACTCTATATACATTCCTTTCACATGTTCAGTGTGATTAGCCTATGGTGGGATTACTTTGGTGGACCTGCAGCTCCATGTACTGTTGTAATGGCTTAGTGGTTAGTTACTGTGACTATAATGTATAGGGTCCAGGGTTCATGACCGGCAAAGGCAGGTTATTTTTGTTCTGGCCAGAACAGCGGTTAATGCATACAGACTAATTAGGGCACTTTAGTTTAGTCACACTCAATACAATTCAATTGCCCTACTTTGTCAATCCTGCTGATGTCAATCACTGTGAGGGAAAGAGTACTCCAGCAATCTCTGTGGTGTGTGATGTACACATAGATAATGCTGTAGTATGATATAGAACTCTGGTAGGGGTTTTATTCTCACGCATGGGAGTTGTGAATGCTTTTATGTCTGTTCCTATGCCTGTGTAGAGAGCAATGCATATTTGGCTAGTCACACTCACTACAATACATTCGCCCTACTTTGGCAGACCTGCTGATGTCACTCACTGTGAAGTAAACCTTTGGGGAAAATGTACTCCAGTAATCTACTAACAAGAACATTGGGTGTCATAAACAGTGTTTAGTTGGTTGTATATGAAAATGTTTATTTTACATTTACATTTTGTGTATTTAACACATTTTTATATGTAACACAATATTGTGGAGATGTTTTGAAAGTATAGTTTTTTACTTCGAAGGGTTAATGAAGTTAGATTTAGGATATGCTTGTTAGATTGAGCTTTGTCTGATAGGGTAATTGAAGGGGTGAGATGTATTTGTTGTAATGTATGAGTGTATATAACATGAATGGAGTGGTTAAATGTGTTCATATTCTGAAGAAGTCTGTATAATAAAGACGAAACCTAGGTCAAATTCGTGTATCTGGTCTGTATATTTGACTCTACCGTCTCTGGTCAACAGGGTCCTTCCTGGTGTTTTCTGTCAACTTGTTAGTAGTTTGGATTGGTGTCTTCCTTGTACTCCAGTAATCTCCATGGCATGTTCTATAATGGCATAGTGCTGTAGTGCAATAACTAGTTAAGTAGGGGTTGTGACATGTGTGTGTGTGTGCTAATGTTTGCTGTTTGTGTCCTGTGTGAAGGTGGTTGTGAGTGTAACAACTGGACCCAATGTTGCATGTGTTTTCAAAATCTCTTATATGGTGCCCCTAGCATAAATCACAATATCTACCATGCAGGGATAACAGATGTGATATCAGTACATAGTCACTCACAGGTTCAATACCCTGGACTGGTAGGTGTGTGACACAAACATGCTTACCTTTTACACTCCCAACCCACCCTGACTTAACTTTGCATCTGTCTGCCTCACTCACTCCCTCCCTGGTAGATGTGGAGACTTACACCTGCTTTGCTTGGGCAGTGACATGTGTATTGTCAGTGATGCTCATGATCAGCTGATGGCCTCTGCATGGATTACTGCCCTCCTCTAGCTGATTGCATGTGGAACAGCTGTGGTAACATTCCCATAGCCAATTGCATGGAAACACACTCCAATATCTAGAGACATCATGTTAGTGTTGAGCCTTTTCATTCATTGTGAGCAAAAACTAGATCTGTTTGGCAAACAGCAACACAGATGGATTGGGGACTTACCTCTGGCAACATACACTGTGGTGACAGGCCAACACACAGGAGGGGGATGTGCCTGTCCTGACTACAGACTGTAAGTGCTGCTATACTGCAGTAGGGGTACTATTGGTTTAACAGGGTGTGTGTGGATATGGCTGTCCTACATGTTTTAATACTTGTCATGTCAGTACTATGTTTATGAGGAATCCTCATCTGTAGGGTCAACTGCAAACTGAGCAGTGTGTGGTGCCTTGTGTTCCTTGTGCTACCCACAGAACACCTATCTCTCAACTGCAGAAGGTAATGTGTGTATTGTAGCCAGTAGATGGTGACAGCCGGGAGAGTTACTGGCGTTATATCCCTCATAGGACATATGTTGCATTACACCCTGTTACGACAGGAGATATATGAGGTCATCACAGTGACATGTCAATACTGGGCCTGTGTTTGTGCCTCCAGCCACCCTATCAGCTTACATGTTTGTAGGGCGAACACACACATGTCCTACACCACAGACAGCCATCGGACCACACTGTGTAGCAACCCAGTATATGTAGGGTTGTTGTGTGAGTGGCTCATATGAGGATGGTGTACATCAGATAGTCCATATACTGTAATAGTACACTAGCTTACCATATGTGGCTGTGGCTGTGTTCACATTGGTTGTGGTTATGCACTTTCACACAGGTGTCTGTTACTTTGTGATGCGACATGCCTGTAGAGCCTGCTGTCTATGCAGGTACATGTGTACTCCCACATAAGAGTTACTTTGTGATGCGACATGCCTGTAGAGTCTGCTGTCTATGCAGGTACATGTGTACTCCCACATAGGAGATGTAGCCCAGTGTTGAGTCAGTCTGCCTGTAGCCTGCACTGTGCTTTGTTACATGCCTGGCAGCTTACTGTTCTTATCCAGTGAGATGTCATGTCCAGATACTTGCTAGATGCACTGCTGCCTGGCCACCATAACAGATATGTATGTCAGACAAAGCAGCGGGATGCTGTTTAGATGTATGTCAGTAACTAATGGATAGTATGTGGCCATGGCATCTCTGTACCAGTGGTTATTATGTGTCAGGATAGACAGGGGTGTATGAATGCATAACCTATGGGGGCAAATGTATACCAGAATGTACATGTTATACTCATCTACATAGCTGTTAACATCCATGTTGACAGGCCTGGTCCACATGTCTTGCATGAAGGGGGAATCTGTGTATACCCCTGGACTGACCCGAGTGTGTCAGACTGTCCACATATATTGGCCTTATTGCAGCTGTAGTCCACAGGGGAATTACTGTGCTAGCAGTGGTACTGTACTATGCTGACTTTAGGATGTCTAAGTAGCCAATGGCACACATGTTAACAGCAGATGTGGCCTCCCACACACACCATTTCTGTGAAGACAATCGCTATTACAGTAGCAATAGTCTATAAACATACCTGCAATACATACGTGACATCCCCTTGCACTGAGAGGTTGGGACTATTGGGGCTGAGGTATGGCTCCACTCCATATGCAGGACATATGGTGAACATATATGTATAAATAAGTATACATATATCCATATAGATATGTACACATATACATATCTTGCTTACTGTATGACAACAGTTTTACACATGTGCCTGTGTTCCAGCCTCTGTCCTCCACCTACATACCAGGCTTTGCACATATGGCATGCTGTCAGGGGTTGTTATGTAGTGGGCTGTGTGTATGTCATTCTGTCATTCCTGCCATCACTCCACTGCTGCGGTGTCCCCCACACATACTGGGGGGGGGGGGTTGGGGCCATATATGTGTGGGTTTCACCTACACAATACATGTGTGCCCTAATGCACTCCAGAGGCCAATGTATGCAACAGTGGTATATGGCCTAGTATTAGTGAGTGTAGGGGGGTGCACCATGACTAACCTAGGCTGTTACAACATGTGTGGGTAGCTGAAATAAGCTGCCTTAAGGTATCTGGATGTACTTTACCATACAATCCACCTTGGGTAAATGCAGGCCTATTGCCTCCTGCCATACGGGCTGTTCTGTTTGTCAGTGTGATTTAGATGGTGTCAGGTATGCCTTGTTATGTCACAGATACATCCCATGGTGTCAACTGGGGTCTGTACCTGTACCACCTAGGGATTGTGTCCAGAGTGTAGATAAAGGCTGCTGACCAATACATCTGCATTACGTACTGTTGATAGTCTGGTATGCTGTGGCCCAGTCTGTCATTACTAATGTACTACTTGAAGGCCTCGGCCTGGACAGCAACATATGTCAACCTTTTAGACTACTGTCTTAGTATAACTGTTTCACAGTTGCATTACACTGTTCATATGGATGTCATTGTCTAAACAGCTAAATGACATGACATATACAACTGTCATAGTACACAAATAAAGCTTTCACATTCATTTATGCACACCTGTGTGTGGCGTTATACCCTTTGATATCTCTGTGGGTATATGTTGCAGGCTATGAATGTCATTCGTATGGGTGGCTGATACAGTTTCCAGTTGGTAAGGTGGTGACTGTAGGAATTCTGGCTGCTCCATACTGTGTGCACGTACTACATATGTATATTACTGTACAAATCTCTGTGTGTGTATGTGTAGTTACATATATATATATATATATATATATATATATATATATATATATATAACTGTATCTGCATACATGTGTCTGTGTATATGTATTCTGGGGATGGCCATATCATGTCTGCTCCTGGTTATGGGATCTGCACCAATTGGTACTGTATTACAGGGAGGTCGTGCTTGGCTGGGGGGGGGGTATACCTATTCGTACCAAACATATATTGTGTGGGGCCTCTCAACGCCATTAACGTTGCATGAGGACATATATGTTTTGTTACTTCCCCGTTATCTACAGATGTATGTCCGTTTATACCTATATATGTGTATATATCTATATCTCTCTCTCTCTATATATATATATATATATATATATATATATATATATATATATATATATATATATATATATATATATATATATATATATATATATGTATATATATGTATGTATATATATATATATATATATATATATATATATATATGTATGTATATATATATATATATATATATATATATATTATATCTCTCTCTCTCTCTCTCTATATATATATATATATATATATAATCTATAGATATATATATAGATATATATAATCTATAGATATATATAATCTATAGATATATAGATAGATATATAGATAGATAGATATATATATATATCTGATAGATATATAGATAGATATATAGATAGATATATAGATAGATAGATAGATATATATATATATCTATAGATATATAGATAGATATATATATATATATATATATATGTATATATATATATATATATATATATATATATATGTGTATATGTATATATATATATATATATATATATATGTGTATATATATATATGTATATATATATATATATATATATATATATATATATATGTATGTATATATATATGTATATATATATATAGATATATGTGTATATATATGTGTGTGTATATATATATATATATATATATATATATGTGTGTGTATATATATATATATATATATATATATATGTATGTGTGTGTATATATATATATATATATATATATATATGTATGTATATATATGTATGTATGTGTGTATATATATATATATATATATATATATATATATATCCGCTGTCATATAACCGGCCGTATATATTTAGACATGTAGGCGTGGGCATTTTTATTTATAAATGTAGGCTTTTGCATGTTTATATGTTCATACATATTGATATTGTTTTATACATGCTATCCCTAATAGAACCAAGATGTTATCCTCCAAAAAAGGAAGCCAATCTGGTGGTTCTCTGCCATAAACAAACTCTACAACAGAAAAAAAGAAACTGTTGCAAAAAGGGTAAATTCCCATGACTGGAGGAACTCCCTGGTCAACCTCAGTAAGAAGCTGAGATCCCTCATAAAATCCTCCAAATCTAGTTACGAAAACAAAATTGCCACTGACTCTAAAGACAACCACAAAGCATTCTATAGCTATGTCAAGAATCTCAATGGAAACACTCAGATATGCTCTTAGTTACAGCACAATGGCACTAAATATACAGAACCAACTGATATCGCCAACATCCTAGCAGATAGGTTCAGTGCTAACTTTACCCCCCTCTCACCCCCTAGAGGGCCCATCTCTATACCGGAAGAATGCAAAGTTCCTATAATCATGGCTGCACAGGTAAAAAACACACTCTCCAAAGCCAAGAACACAGCATCCATGGGACCTGACAATATCCCAGGCTGTGTTCTACACAAACTACAGAATGAACTGGCACCCTACCTAAGTACCATGTTCAATCATAGCCTCACCTCAGGCTTTGTACCCACTGAATGGCGCACCGCGACGGTTATCCCACTCCACAAAGGGGGAGCCACAACGGACACGAGGAACTACCGCCCCATTAGCCTGACGAGCCTGGTCTGCAAGGCCATGGAACGTATCATCATGGAACTCATAAACAAAGACATTGGTAATCTCCAAACTCTGGACCCTACCCAGTTTGGATTTGTAAAAGGCAGATCATGTCTGTTAAACCTGATTGACTTCTTTGAAGCAGTCACCAAAGCCATAGATGAGGGTAAAATGGTTCACACAGCTTATCTAGATCTCGCCAAGGCTTTCGACACCATCCCCTACTCTGGAATTATAGATAAGCTCACTAAACTAGGTATAAATCCCTATGTCACAAGATGGGTTGCCAACTGGCTCATGGACAGAACCCACACTGTGAAAGTAGCGGATTCCAAATCTGACTTCAGACCATTGACAAGTGGATTACCATAGGGTTCAGTCCTGGGTCCTCTCCTGTTTGGTATCTACTTCTCTGAAGTGCAGGCTAACACAGAAGATCTTTGGCTAACAAAGTTTGCAAATGACTGCAAACTAGGAGCCATAATCAAAACTCCTAACGATGTGGACAAACTACAAAAGGGCATCACTGAGACAGATACCTGGTGTCAAAGCCATAACCTGAAGCTCAATGCCAAAAAGTGTATTGTCATCCCCTTTGGTAAAAACTCTGTACCCATGAACTACCACATAGCTGGTAGTCTACTTAATGTTGAAAATGTGATAAGAGACCTTGGGACGCAGGTGGACAGTAGTCTCTCCTTTGATAATCACATCGCCACAGTGGTCAGGAAATCCTTCTACGTGGCTCATCTCATCAAAAGGATTCTCATCCAGAAAAAAGGAGGTCATTGTTCCCCTCTACTCATCACTCATTAGACCCATTATAGAGTACAACACCCCTTTTGGTATGTACCTCACAAGACATCTACAACAACTGGAAAGACCACAGAAATACCTCACAAAGAGGATTACTGGCCTCAAACAGATACCCTACGCAGACCGTCTCAAAAAACTACAGCTTTACTCCATCGTATATCGCCTACTCAGGGGTGATCTCTGCCTAACATACAAAGCTATTTCAAACCCAGAGCTGTTGGACATGCTCCACTTAAAGAAATCCCAATCCCTCCAAGCTACACACCCTAGGGACCTAAACCTTGTCACCACAATAAACAGAACATGCTGGAGGGATAGACTCCTGTCCCAGAGACTTCTCATACTCTGGAACACACTATTTATCTATGTCAAACAGAGCTCCTCATTAACACTCTTCAAGAAAAATCTTCGATTGGATGGGAAATGGGAAATTCACCCCAGGGATCACTTCTGTGGCTCTGCTCGACAGGGACACAGGAAAATCATTTTCTTGGGTGGCGAAAGCCAGGGTACATTTTTTGGCTAGGTTTATATAGGCCCTAGGGCCAATAGCCTAGTACCTACCTATGAACCTATGAACCTATGAACCTATGGATATATGGATATATAGATATATAGATGTATAGCTATATAGCTATATAGCTATATAGCTATATAGTTATATAGATAGATGGATATGTTGTAACCATTTAGACATTAATATATTTACTCACACAGATACATCTACATGTTGGAATACATTCTCTGTACTGTTGAATGACTGATCTGGATGATATGTTTGTGAATACATCAAGGTTATGCATACCTGAGATGGCATTGTGGTAAATCACTTTGGCAATGGTGTTTAGGGTCCTGGGTTTGATCCTAGTAGAGGTTGCTTATTTTGTTGCTAGGCAGAACAAGGGCCATTGGATACAGTGTGATTAAGGTACATTTGAGCAGTTGTAAGTGGGTTTGCATGGGGGTAAGCACTGCCTACACAGGTTAAGCAATTTAGAAGCTTACTGGGTGTAGGACACTGTAACCGGAAATTAGCAGTGCTTAACTCCATGCAAACCCACGCACACGGCCTTAAACTCGCTTAATAGTGCTGATATATGCTTAGTACTGCTTCTTGCTGCTTAACCTAACTACTGCTTTATGCGTAATGATACTGACACCTCACATGTGGATTTCCTGCAGTACTCCAGTTTATATATATATATATATATATATATATATATATATATATATATGCAACATACATATTACTCATAACGTGCTTTGCCATGAGAAATAGTATGTCTCATTCCCCCCCCCCCCTCCTTTCTTGCTTACATCCATGGGGCAGTCCCATTAGAACAGGTCCATCCAACCCCAGCACAACTCAGCCCATAATGTCTTACCCATCATTCCCTCCACCCCCTTCCTTCTCCACATCAATCATCCTTCGTACAGGTTCCATCTGAATCTCACCACACCACTATACATTGCCCACTCTCCACTTCTCAGGAACCATCATGTAAGTTGTCTCACTCCATGGATCTTCAGGCTTCCCACACATTCAGTCTGCGAACACATGTATCCTTCTTTGCTTACCTGTGAGGCATGGTATGTTACTCCAAGGATTCTTTTTAGCAGAATTTTTGGGGTCGTACTGCTAGGTACGAACATGCATTTGTTTAAGATTAGACTTTGCAGGTTGACACTGTATCTCCCACTGGTAGTATCCTGCCAGTAGTCTGGGTAGCAGTGCTGTGCAATGCTTAGCGGTGCTTAATATTTGATTTGCATGATATTTGCCTTTTGGCATTGATGTCTTCTTCATTACATGTTATATATGTGTCTTGTATCCTTGATTCATGTGTACGTACGCTGTATGGGGTCCTGGGAACTTCAACACTTTATTGCAATAACACCTCACATATGGCCTTACTGCAGTACTCCAGTTTACATATTTATGTTATGTGGCAGGTTATACAACATCACACTGTACATAGGTTAAAACATCACACTGTACATAGGTTCATTTCACATGTTCAGTTTGATTTTCCTATGGTGAAGATTTGTTTGTTGACACCTCACTCTTATGCAGTGCTGTGATGGCTTAGTGGTTAACTACTGTGACTATAGTGTAGAGAGTCCTGTGTTTGAGCCTTGAAGATGCTGTTGATTTTGTTGCTGGGCAGTACACACGCTGTTGGATACAGAGTGATTAAGGCACTTTAAAGCAGTTGTAAGTGGGTTTGTGCAGAGGTAAGCACTGCTAACCTTCGGTTACAGTTTCTTACACTCAGTTAGCTTCTACTTTGCTTAATCTGTGTAGGCAATGATTACCCCTGCGCAAATGCACTTAAACATGTTTAGTAGTGCTTATTACCGCTTATTTGTGCTTAAACCTGCTTACTAGTGCCTTATTCATTATGACACTGACACTTTACATGTGCATTTAATGCAGTACTCCAGTTCACATTTAAATGCTATTATGTAGTTTATACAGTGGAAAAATGAAAAAAATATGTTCATATACAGATTTCACATGGAAAAGGATATGTGCTGCAGTGGCACTCAAACTGGGAATGCTTGTTCGCTAGGCAGATGCTCTAACCAGTACACTGTTGCTGCACTGTTTCATTTGCATATATATTCTTTGATATCCTCTTCAGCCTTTTCATCTGCTTTAACTGTAGCTAAGCAATGGGCAAACCTGCGTACCTACGGTTAGCTGTACTCGGGGTTTTAAAAAAAAATTAAAAGGATTTCTTCATTTTATTTTTATGTACTTTTGCCGTTGTACAAATGGGGACTGTTGGTGGGGCTATGCGGACACTTATGAGTGATCTCGCTCATTTATTTACACATTCTTCTGTTCTACTTTGCAGGGGCATGTTTATTCTGAGAGCTCTGCTCTCAGACATGCCCCCTGCACTCATCCACACTCCATGTAGCATTAGGTTTCAGGCAGCGCACCTTCATTAATATGCATGGTGCACTGCCATCCTCCTCTTAAACTGGCGCTTCCATGCAGGACTAGATTAGTCCTGCATGGAAGATTAGTAAACCCGGGGGCCAGTGTTTGCTCTGGTAGAACATTGAAGTTTCTACTGTAAGTCTCTCAAAAAATACTATGAGGTGTTACAGAAGAATTTTCCAAAACCGATACCATTCCTCCTGCCCTGTCTACTTTAAAGGATGTATGCTTTATTGCCTGCAATTTTCCTGATACTCAGCCAGCTCTCCTTAAGGCAGATAGGATGATAAAGTTCCTTAGACTTTTAAATTTTTAAACACTATTCCCAAACCTTACCCAGCAAGTATAGCCTTTATTGACACCACTGCTGCTATGCCCTTAGTTAATTGCAATTTTATTCTTTCTAATAAGGATGAGAAAATAATTGATAGGTATAGGAAAAAAAAACATATACTTCCATAACTTTGAATTTCAGAATTTTAAATAGTCAAGCTCATATATTAAAGTTTATTCTAACATGTTGTAATAGTATGAGGAATATCTTATCTACTGTTTCTTCTTTTGAAGAATAATCTGCTTTAAATGACAGTTTCTTCTGGTGCACAGGTCTCTACTCATTGTTGGCAATATGTATATAACTCTAATATGTCTTCCAGGGCCAAGGCTATGTTCACTGGTAAGGTTTAAGGATGTTTGCTTGGCTGCATTCACAAAACCTTTCAGATAATGTTAAAATTAGGTTTTAAATTCTCCCTTGGATAGAGATTTAGTGTTTGGCCCCTCTGCTGCAGAGGTGATCAAAAAGTGTGATGAAAAGGGGGACGATGATCAAGGGAATCTTTAAGATTTTTCAACCCTCCTTTTTCAGATTTTCCAAGGGATTTTCTCTCTCCTCATCCAGTTTTGGCAAAAAGAGAATAAACTAGTCTCAACCAAATTCAGGTAAACAGATGTTTAAGAAGAATTGGTAGAGGTTCCAAAAAGAAGTCTCAGAACTCCCAAAACCAAGGACACACCAGCATGTCTGAATGACTATTCAATGTAACATTGTGACCTTCCCTGGTCCTCTTCTTCTTCCCAAAAGTCTAAATTGCATTTTTCTCTTTGGCAGCAGAATGTTTCAGGCACACTGGTTCTGAATCATTTATCAGGGTTAAAGATGATAGTGGGAGGAAATTCTTCTTTTCCAAGGGGTCATTCTTGATCCCGAAGATTAGACTATTTTGTTTCTACCTGTTCTTCATCACGTGTTGTCCCAATGAGTGATAGAAGCAGGTAGAGAAGAGGTTTTATTCAAGGATGTTCCGAGTCTCAAAGAAAGGAAACACTTGGAGAATAGTTCTGGATCTATCCTTCCTAAACCTGTTTGTGATAGTGCCCAAATTCAAAATTATGTCACTTAACACGTTGCCTCTTCTTCCTCTTAGACTTAAACGATGTTTATCATCACATTCCTATTCATCAAGACTTTAGGTGCTTCTTAAGGTTTCATGTGTCTGGATCACAGTATCAGTTCTCTGCCTTACCCTTTGGACTAGCCACCAAGAGTGTTCACAAAGTGTCTAGCTCCAGTTATAGAGCATTTCAGGATATATGGTATCCATATTTTTTTTCATATTTAGGTGACTTGCTTATCTTTACCTGAGTCTTTTTCAAAATCTCTCTCTTGGGTGAAAGATCTCTTGCACAAGCTGGGATTTCAAGAGAACATTCAAAAGTCTTTCTTGACTCCCTCACACAGGATTGTGTTCCTATGATGTCAGCTAGACACCTCAGTTCAAAGAGCTTTTCTTCCATAGGAAGAAATAGATCCATTTCAAAGTTTTTCCACTCAAACTTCAGTCACTGCAAGGGAATACCTGAGATTTTGGGTATCATAGCATCTACTATTCTCATGATACCACTGGCAAGACTCTACATGAGAGATACAGTAGTATCTGAAATCTCTTTGGTCCCAACATCAACACCCTTTAATCTTTTCAGATCACGGTACTGGGGATTTTCAGAAGAGAAATCAATTGGTAGAGCCAACAGATATCCTTAAATCAAGGTATCCCTTTCTCCTTCCCTACTGCAAGCACATAAATATCAAGGAGATGCTTGTCCTGATCAAGGCGCTCAATTCTCTGAAACATCTGTGGCCTCAAGGACCACTTTAAGTGGTTACAGAAAATACCACAGTGATGTGGTACACCAACAAGCAATGGGGAACTAAGTTGTACCCCCTTTTCAGACTAGCCATGTAAGCTAGGGATATAGCTTCACAACACAGTCTCACTCTACAGGCATTCTACATTCTGTTGGAGCAAGACTGTGTGGCAGACAAACTGAGCAGGACCAGGGCAGACACTCATGAATGGAAACTAGATCTGGGGGCTGTGGGGAGTTTTTCAAGTAGACCTCTTTGCCTCCTCTCTGAATAATCAACTGGCAAAATTCTGTTCCAGGACTCTGTGCAAGAAGGCCTGGAAGACAGATGCCTTTTGTTTACTTTTCTTTGGGCTGGTGTGTTCCTGCATGCCTTCACACCCTTTCCACTAATATCAAGGGTACTTCTGAAAATTCGGAAAGAATCTCTGAAGATCATTATGGTAACTCTTTTCTGTCACAGGTAGCTGTGGTTCTCCCTTTTGGAAATGGCCAGGGGCAATTACCACAAGCTTCCTCACAGAATGGATCTACTCACACAAGAATAGGGGTGTTTGATACACCCCATATTCAATCATCTTCAATTGATTGTCTGGATAATAGGGTCTAAGTTCCTTTTTGGCTCCTGTTTTCTGAAGAAGTGCAGCAGATACTAATGGAGACAAGAGAGCTTTCTATTAGAAATTCATATATTAGGAAATGGAAATGTTGTTTTACTTGGTGCCAGCAACATAACCAGCACCCATTTGGGACTAGTTGTTCTCTCATTTTGCTATATTTGTGTGAGTCACTATCCTATTACCTTTCTCATTCCTCTGTCAAGGTCTGTTTATCAGACATTTCAGCATGTCTGCCCATGGATCCTCCTCTTTCAAGGCAGTCACATGCCAACATTTATTGAAAGGGGTTTTGGATAACAGACCTCTGAGAAACCTGGTGACCCCTCCTTGGGATCTCTATTTTGTGTTAGAGAAACCAACACTTCCCCCATTTGAAACAGCTAATCTAGCTGACTTGAAATTCTTTACATGGAAAACAGTTTTATTGATTGCTCTGATCTCTACTGGAAGGGTATCTGAGTTGCAAGCTCTTATGGTGGGTCAACTCTACCTCCTGTTCCACAAGGACAGGTTTTCATTGAGAACTAATCCTTCTATATGCCTAAAGTGGTATCTGAATTTACTTTAAGTCAAACTGTCCATCTCCCTATTTTTTTTCCTGAACCTAAAAATGAGAGAGACAGGATACGCCATACCTTGGATGTCTACAGTCAACTCTGGTACTCTCTTAATAGAATTAAATGTTTCTGATCATCGGATCAATTGTCCATTTCTTATGAAGGTAAGAAGGGGCACCCTGTGTCAGAACAGACCATTTTCAAATGGTTGTCTAAGGCTATTAACTTTTGTTATACTTACCATGACAAATCTATTCCAGACAGGGTCAAGGCCCACTCTACAAGAACCTTGATTTCCTCTATGGCTTTTTGGAAAGGGTTGGATTCTAGAAGCATTGTAGAAGCTGTTACTTGGTCCTCTGTACATACTTTTACAAAATACTGTAAGCTGGATTCCTTCTCTAGGTCCAGATCATGCTTTGTTAGGACCATCCTCCAGGGGCTCCTGGGCCCTTTTTCCACCTCCCAAACATTGTTAGTGATGGTAATCTACCTATATAGCTAAGGCTACTTCAGCAGTGATTAATATGAAGAATGTAGTACAGTTGTGTAAGTTGAACTTACCATAACGGTAGAAGTTTGAATGATTACAGCTGCAGTAGCCACTCCCACACTCCATCCACTTTGTTTTTTAGCTTGTTTTTTTATTCAATGGTGTGAACATTTATTTTTTGTTATTCTGTCTATGTTCTTTGAGGGCTCAGCCTACCTCTGTCTGCCGGCAGGAAAGTTCTGAGGGGCTTGACTTCCAAAATTGTCTTTTAGTCAGTTCAAATTGAGCTGTTTGACAGTTTGGGTGCATGGAATGTGCCCTGAAGCTTTGGAAGTGGGCCAGTGAAAATATCCTTGACAGGATATAACCCATAGAGCTAAGTAAGCTGAACTTATACAGTTGTACTCTATCATTAACAATGCTAAAATACTAAGAGGAGTATATCACTTTCCTGCTCACTACCATGTCGTATAACATTGTTTAGATGAGTGAAAATGTAAAAAATGCTGCTATTAATAAAGAGTGGAAGGTAGTCACAGAGTTTCATCATCACATACCCATTTAACAAAGTGCCTTGAGGAAACCAGTGTTATGGTATCTGATTTACCCTGATCTGTGTGGGTTTCTTAATAACCATTAATGGAATTCTCTAGCAAAATAAAAGCAACATTATAAAATGCATGTTTCACATGATAGACAGAATTTCACAGCCTTTAAAATCATTTGAACTCTTTGATCTTTAAGTGCTGACTTGCATTCTCCTCTTAATTAAATGCTGAAGTACTTTTATGATATCAGTCTATAAATTTGTTTAATGATAGTGAATTTCCTAAGTAGGTTTGGAATTATTAATACTATTTCAATTCAATTAAATACTTCAAACTTATCAAACTCTTCATTAAATGAATAAACTAATGAACAATCAAATATCGCCTAACTTATTTTTCAGCTGATACTCTTCCTGCCTCAGAATCATATTAGTAGGCATTTGGTCATTAATTGTTCTTTTGTTGATTATGTTTAGCCCTGTTTATGGAATACACATAAAACTCATAACATGTATGACAAACCATTCTGTTGGCTTACAGCAACAAGTATGCTTTATTCCATACTTTTGCATCCTTAGCTCGAGTGATCATGCATCACAACCATGCACGTTATCCTTCATCTTGTTTCTTTATGCAGTACTCTTGAATGCAGCTCAACATGTTTTTTACTTTTCATCAAGACTGTACACTTTCTCTAACCTCTGCACAGCTTAGTTAATTATTTTTGTAAACTATATCTTGTCCAGGACTGGACCATTTAGTTCAGTTGTAATGTTTTTATGCCTCAGCATAGCAGATTTTCATAGATATAGATTCTCTATAGCTGGAGCTCAAGCAGGCAATATGTCTGCCGTGCGTTCCAGTAACAGCCTGCAGGGGCGTGCAGGAGTGCTCCTGCACTAATCCTGCACGGACTAAGCCCCTGTATGCAAATGACCCCATTTGCAGGAGAAATATATGCAAATTAGGTGATTTTGCAATCCAGGAAGCTTCCAACCGGCCGTGCAGGACTAGTGCTATCTGCAGAAATGTACTCTGTTAGTAACAGAGTACATTTCTGCAAAATCCAAAATGGAGCTGTGACAGCTCCAAATAAAGGCTCCATATCATGTAGTAAGCATGCCAGTGACAGTGGCCAAGTATAAGGCTATTGACATTGCAAACAGTAAAAAAATACAAAAATCAACTTTTATTTTTTTTAGCCGATCTTGGCTGTTTAAGCGTAGGGCAGCGACGTGCAAACAGGATTGGAGGGAAAATAACAAAATTAACCTAAATTAAGCATTCTAACTAAATTCAGTATTTTGCCATGCAAGTCAATGGCAGGCAGAAGACAACATGGCCAGTGAGTAGTGGTTGCCAAGGGGGAGGCTCAGTGTGAGACATGTAACTATGCATTAGCAGGCACTGCTATGCAAATGAGGGGAAGGATAGTAAATTCCAGTTTTCCACAACATGTTAGTCAGGTCCCAACAGTGTAAGAGTAGGAATAGCTTGGTGCAAGCCTAGGAGTTAGGTGACATTATTCATGGGGAGGGGATAGTGTCAGGCATACTATAAGTGGATTGGAGCTCTGTGACTTGGGTTTGCTCCTAGCTTAGCACAGCTAAGCTAGGGGGTGTGTCTAAACCTGTCTAGCACTCTTTACAATGCCTAAGCAGGTGTGCATGCTGCGCACTGGTTTTTAAAGGCAGAAAAAAAAGTTAAACCAGGAAATAGCAGCATTGTGCACATGTGTGCATGCTGTTTGTGCGGCGTGCCCCCATGCTTAAACAAGAAGGCAATGGGAAGGGAAAACAGCAGTAGAAAGGTTACCAAGGAGAACTGGATGTATAAGAGAAGTACCTTTATCTGCACTTTTTTTTTTAAAAAAATACAGTATTTAAATTGATTTTAACTGTGTTGCAGGAATATTAACTGAACTGGAAGTTAATCAGTGTTTGCTGAATTTTGTTATTTCCTAGTAATTACAGGTGTGGGGGTAGCCACATTCTTTGATTTCATGTCCTTGCCTATTTAAGTGGTACAGTGTGAAATATTTTCTGCTTAAAAACCTCAGCTTTGGCCGGCTAAGAACTTGCTGTATTCAACTGGATGTATAAGAGAATTTAAGTACCTTTATCTGCACTTTTTTTTTCAAAAAATACAGTATTTAAATTGATTTTAACTGTGTTGCAGGAATATTAACTGAACTGGAAGTTAGTCAATCTTTTCTGAATTTTATTTGCTAGTAATTACAAGTGTGAGGGTAGCCACATTCTTTGATTTCCTGTCCTTGCCTATTTAAGTGGTACAGTGTGAAATATTTTCTGCTTAAAAACCTCAACCAAACACATAATCACACAAAAACATGCTTGGAAGCTCTAAATAAAGATCTGCCTAAGCAGCAGAGACCTCCAAAGCAGACACTCAAGCAACTGCTACCCCAAAACAAAACACGTGCAACACATCTCACAAAGCCAGTGTGCCGAACAGTCACAGCCCTTAAGACTAAACAACACACCTGATACACTTGTAATAGGTGACTCTATCGTCAGGCACACTGACGTCCCGCTCACCAGGCTGAACAAGGAGAGGGTCACGGTGAGCAGCCTGTCGGGCGCTAGGATCCGCCACATAACGCAAGCACTCGGGTCACTCCAAGGCAAGTACAAATATGACTCAGTCATTGTCCATGCTGGTGTGAATGACCTGAGACGTACCTCCCTGGACTACATGAAAGAGACATAAAGGAGCTCTCTGACCATGTAGCCCAGGCTATGACCCTGACCTTGAGTAGCATCTTACCCTCACCAAGAATGATGCCACAATATGAAGACAAGATGATCAATTTCAACAATTGGCTTAAGTACTGGTGTCATTCAAAGGGGATCCAATGCCTGTCAGCTTGGGATGATATGCTCGACAAGCCACGATGCTTCGCTAGGGACGGCTTGCACCTGTCACCCTGGGCTTTGGATATTGGCAAAGGCTCTTGCTACCCCCATAGTGCCTTTTTTAGGCAAGGCTCAAAAGACAAACCCACCTCCATAGGTATCACAAGGGATAAGAAACTAAGAGTAATGCTACTCAACGCCAGAAGTCTAAACCTCAAGATGCATGCACTCAAAACTCTCCTTAGCATGGAGAACATCGATATCTGTGCAGTAACAGAAACCTGGTTCAGGGCTCCCGAGAGCACCCCAGCACTACCAGGTTATACCTCATACCTTGCTTTTCGGCCCCAAATCTTGGACCGAACCACAAAAGGAGGGGGAGTATCGATATTCATCAAAGATACCCACACCTCCAGGTTGGTGGCAAAGTATACTAACCTCGAAAAAGGGCATAGCAAAATAAATTTAAAATGGGTGGCGAAAGCCAAACACATTCTGGCTAGGCTTATAAATGCCCTAGGGCAGATAGCCTAGTATGAACCTATGAACCTATGAACTATCACAGCTGGCAGGTGAAATGTATCAGAATCAGCCAATTACACAGGCAGCAGACCAGCCCAGCCCAGAACACTACTATAAATAATGCAAACACCTTCCCCTCTGTTTTTCCTCACACTCTACACCACCGGTGTAAACAAGCAGGGAACTTTTAACACTCACAACAGCAAAATGATAGGGGCTGCAATACCTATCATACAACAACTTATGGAAGAGGCTGAGGATAGTGAGGATGTGAATGCTGTCAACCAACCCACAGTGAGGAGACGGAGAAGAGTGTACAGACCCAGGGTAACCTACCAGGGCTACATGAGCTGGAGATAGTGGAGCACTATAGGGTGTGCCGGCCACTCCTGATGCACAGAACTAACAGAGGGGAACCCATCCCAGTGGATACCAAGGTATGTCATAGGCCTACAAATATTAGCTACAGGTACCTTCCAAAGGCCATCTGGGGATATGATGGAGGTTTTCCAGGCATCAGCATCCAGGGTACTCCACCAATTCCTGGATGCCATGTCAGCACATGTCAGTGAGCACATATATTTCCCCAACACCCGTGAGGCATTGGCCAGCAATATGCAACTGTTCCACCAAATAGCAGAATACCCTGAGGTAGTAGGTGCTATAGACTGCATGCACATATGCATCAAAGCACCACTCAGTGAACGGGGTAGGGTCTACATCAACCTCAAGGGCTTCCCCTCCAACTGCCAGGTCGAGTGCGATGTCCAGGGCATAATAATGAATGTGTGTGCTGGCTGCCCTGGAAGCTATCACGATTCCCACATCTGGCATCTGACACAGCTGTACCAGAGATTTGCCAATGGGGACATCCCTGATGGTCACCTAGTGGGGGATGCTGGATACGCACTGGAGCCATGGATGATGACACCCACCAGAAATGCACACACACACGAACAAGAACTCCATAATGAGGCACACGCACAGACCAGAATTATAGTAGAGTGTGTGTTTGGGATGCTCAAGTCACAGTTCCAGTGCCTAGACACATCTGGTGGAGCCTTGCAGTACTCACCAGATACATGTACCCAAATTGTCTTTGTATGTGTCATGCTACACAATATGATCCTACAGAAACAGCTGCAGCAGGAATAGTATGGGGCAGGGCCACACAGCCCCCCACCATTGCCAAGGCCTGCACAGGCACAGAGTGACCTGGAGGAGGAACAACCTGAGCCTGCCCCAGTAGGCAGAAGGAGGCGTGCCTACTGGGCACACCTCCTTCTGCATACTGAGGCAGGCAGTACACAGTAGGAGGCATGCCCAGTATGCTCTGGCCTTGGCAAAGAGGCAACGCATAGCACATATGCTGACACAGGAGGGACCCAGGGAATAACACCTCTCTCTGACTCTCACATATAGTAAAAGGGATGCCAAACATTACACTACCTGTGCTTAACCATGTTTAGGGAGTGTACTATATGCATCTGACATAGGCAGCCTTGCAGCACCATCATCAATACTGGGACACCCACAAGGTAAGTGACTCACACATGCCAGTCAGGGGGGTTCACATACCCTACAACAGTCACAGCCAGCAGGACAGGTGTAGACAAACACAAGCAGATGCTGTACTATGGCCTCTGAATGAGGCCTATGGGTAACCCCCCCCCCAGGCCTACACAAACAGACTACAGCAGGTCAGGCAGTAGGATGTCAGTTCTGAAGGGTAGGAAATCAGAAACTAATATGTAGGTAAATAAAAGCTAAGATCTGTAGTACACTGGTATGCCTCTAGTTAGCATGATAGGTAAGACTACAGAATGAAATGGAGTACCTGACATCAGTACAGTCCTAGCAAATGTGTAGAAGTGTCAGGTGTGCCCCACCATCCTATGTAATAATGTAATAACAATCAACAATCAGGTGTGCCCCCCAGTCCTGTGTAGAAATGTAGAAATAGTCAGGTGTGACCCCATCCTATGCAATAACGTAATAACAATCAGATGTCCCCCCCCCCAATCCTGTGTAGAAATGTAGTAATAGTCAGGTGTCCCCCCCCATCCTATGTAGTAATGTAATAACTGTCAGGTGTGCCCCCCAATCCTATGTAGAAATGTAGAAATAGTCAGGTGTACCCCCCCATCCTATGTAGTAACGTAATAACAGTCAGGTGTGCCCCCCAATCCTGTGTAGAAATGTAGAAATAGTCAAGTGTGCCCCCCATCCTACATAGAAATGTAGTAACAGTCAGGTGTGAGCCCCCAATCCTGTGTAGAAATAGTCAGGTGTGCCCCCATCCTATGTAGTAATGTAATAACAGTCAGGTGTGCCCCCTCAATTCTGTGTAGAAATGTAGAAATAGTCAGGTGTGCCCCCCCATCCTACATATAAATGTAGTAACAGTCAGGTGTGCCCCCCCAATCCTGTGTAGTAATGTAGAAATAGTCAGGTGTGCCCCCCATCCTATGCAGAAATGTAGTAACAGTCAATGCAAAATGATCGACTGATACCCTGCAGAGACAGCATGCTACCTGTAGGTGTAAAACACAAAGGTCAGCACTGCAGTACAAACTACCTGGACTCGATCCACACATTCAGTACAGACAAGCATACTGGGCATGCCCACACACTTAGAGAAATGAAGGCAATGTCAGTCAACAACATACTGAAAGATCATACTGGGCATGCTCTCACACTTAAACACATGAAGGCCATGTCTGCAAACACCAGTGGACCAGACATACCTGACAGCCACAGATGTTAGTGCAGACACTCCTCAGTATGCACCATTCATGCTTTTCACACACAGTGGATAGGAATATAGGCATATATGTAAAGACAACACACTATAATAAGCCAAAGGTAGATGTACATAGATGTGTGGAAGAGGGTGACTGTGACAAGGAGCCATCCAGGCCTGTCCCACCCAGCACACAGCCAAAGGGCCACAACCACACATGGGTCAGATGTCACTCACTGCAGATACTAGCCACCAGTATCTGTCAGCATTACAGACTATGTGGTGCATGTGCTAGCTGTGCAACATGAATGTACAAGGAAGTAATCATCTAGGAGCTGTATACATGTACCTGTGAAATATGACCCAGTTTGTGCCCGCATCTGTCATGTCAACCCCTAGATGAATGGGTTATGGCCCATGCACACACACTGCTCTTCCCATAGCCCTACTATGACAAGCATGCTTAGGTCATCCACTGTGAAATACACCTTTGGGAGAGTTGTAGCCCAGTAATCTCTGTGGCATGTCCCATAACTGTGTACTGCTGTACTGTAATAAACTAATTAGGTAGGAGTTCCAATCCTGGACATGGCAACTGTGTCTGTGCAGAGAGCAATGCTTTTTAGGGTGGTCACACTACCTACAAATGAAATGCTCTACATTGGTAAGGCTGCTGATGTTATCCACCTAGAAATACACCTCTGAGAAGGTTGTAGAAAAGTTATCTCTGTAGCGCTTGCCATAACTGTGTACTGCTGTAGTGTGATAAACTACTTAGGTAGGAGTTCTAATCCCAGAGTTGTCAAGTATGTGTGTGTGTGTGTGTGTGTGTGTGTGTGTGTGTGTGTGTGCACATGTGTGTGTCTGTGTAGAGCAATGCTTTTTAGGGTGGTCACACTCCCTACAATTAAAATGCTCTACTTTGGTAATGCAGCTGATGTCATCCACCTAGAAATACACCTCTGGGAAAGTTGTAGCCCAGTAATCTCCATAGCATGTGCTAAAACTGCATACAGATGTAGTGTGATAAACTAGTTAGGTAGGAGTTCTAATCCCAGACTTGGCAAGTGTGTGTTTGTGCGTGTGTCTGTCTGTGTAGAGAGCAATGCTTTTTAGGGTGATCATACTCCCTACAATAGAAATGCTCTACTTTGGTAAGGCTGCAGATGTCATCCACCTAGAAATACACCTCTGGGAAGGTTGTCACCCAGTAATCTCAGTAAAGCATAACATAACTGCATACTGCTGTAGTCTGATAAATTATTTCTATAGGTGTTCTAATCCCAGACTTAGCAAGTCTGTGTGTCTGTTTAGAGAGCAATGCTTTTTTGGGTAGTTACACTCCATACAATTTGAATGCCCTACTTTGGCAATCCTGCTGATGTCATCCAATGTGAACTACACCTTTGGGGAAGGTGTTTTACAGTAATCCCCGTAGTGCATACTATAACAGCTCCATGCTGTAGTGTGATATAGACCTCTGTTAGGGTTTCTATACCCACACATGTTGGTTGTGGATGTTTTGTGTGTGTGTGTCACTTTCTGTCTGTGTAGGGAGCAATGCATTTTAGCCTAGCCACACTCACTACAATTTGAATACCCTACTTTGGCAATCTTGCTGATGTAATCCAATGTGATATACACCTTTGAGGAAAGAGCACTCCAGTAATCTCCATGGCACGTGCTATAACTGCATAGTGCTGTAGTGTAATAAACTAGTTAGGTAGGGGTTCTAATCCCAGACATGACGTGTGTGTGTGTGGGGGTGTGTGTGTGGGGGTGTGTGTAACTTGTATCCTGTGTTGAGGTGGGAGTGAGTTTGTGACACCTGGGCCCAATGTGGTGCGGGTTTTGCAAATTTCTTATATGGTGGCCCTAGTATATATCACAATGCCCACCTACAGGGATAACAGATGTGAAATAGCAAAGAGGCTGGGATGCAAATCCATACCCATACATGTGACATCAAGGCCAGACAATCACACTTAGCAACCTCAGTATTACCCCGATCACACTCTCAACCCATGTCTCATACACACACACATGCCTAGGCGACAGTGAATATGTGGGTAGTACACTGCATATTGGCCACTGATAATCTGAAGTAATTGCAATGGGCTACAGAGGGCATGGCACCCTGTCCATCTGTCCAATAGGCATGTACATGCAGACAGTGCACTTTCCCCATGTTCCCCACTGGACACCCGCAACACCTGTGGTGCCATCACATGTGACCCACAAAGGACATACCATGCCTGCAAACATGTCTTGTATGGACAGATGCCACTGACACCAGGGAATGCCATTAGCATGCTATCAATGTAGGTGCACGGTAAACCTGCTTTCCATTACCAGTTCCGACCACAGGTGGACAAGACTGACACATCTGATGATAATCTGTGTACATAACATGGGCCAGACACCCCAGGTACAGTTCCACATGTCACTGCACATGCATGTGAGAGGTGTGCACATCCCAGACACCGTCCATGTCATGGACTAAGGAGCACATACATGGCAAGTGATGTACAGCATTGGCCACATGCAATAGTCACCCAGGTGACTGGGTGGCAGATGCAATACCCATCTGTGTAGGCAAATGCAGAAACTACAGCCCTGAGCCACAATGCAGACCATTGTTATGTGGCCTGATGCTAAGGTATAACCATCACTTAACCTTGTATAGCCATCTGGCACAGTCAACCACCACACACCCATGCAGAAATGCACCCGTGCATGTAAGTACTGGCACCCTGTCTGTTTGTGTGTGTGTTGTATGATGTGTATGATCCCATGCACACTCACTACAACCCCCCCATTGGCATACTGAAGCATGCTGTCTGATGTCAGACACCTCCCCATAACCTTTGCCCATATAACCTCCGTATGACCCATGTGGTGCTTGTGAAATCTGCACAGTAAGGTGTTGCAGAAATCTCACTAGTGATGAGTTGTAATCCTGGCCCTGATAAGTGTGTCAATGTGGGTGTATCCCTGTGAGAGTGTGGCTGTGTTGCCACTGGCACCTGTTCATCCAGACAGGCACGTGTACTTCACCCACCATATAACTACCATTTCCCTGTTGCAGATGTCACTCACCATCACATATATGTTCTGAGAGCTCCACAGCAGGTAACCTATGTGGTGCATCCAATAACTGCATAGAACTCTGATAGCACTACATAGTCATCAGGGGGTTGATACCCAGTGCCGGTAGGTGTGTGACACAAGCATGGTTAAGTTTTACTCTCCCACCCCTCCCTGACATCTCTTTGCCTCTGTCTGCCTCTCTCACTCCCTCACTGGTGGATGTGGCAACCTACACCTGCTTTGCTTAGGCAGAAGCATGTGTATTTTAAGTGATGCTCATGATCAGCTGATGGCCTCTGCATGAATTGCAGCCCTTTCCTAGCTGATTGCATGTGGAACAGCTGTGGTAACATTCCCATAGCCAGTTGCATGGAAACATATTCCAGTATCTAGGAAAATCATGTTGGTGTTGGGTGTTTGTATTCAATGTGAGCAGGAACACAATCGGTTGTTTGGCAAACAGCAACTCAGATGGATTGGGGACTTACCTCTGACAACATACACTTTGGAAACAGGCCAACATACAGGAGGGGGATGTGCCTACCTGACTAAAGACTGTAACTGCTGCTATACAGCATTCGGAGTAATGTTGGTTTATCAGGGTGTGTGCAGATATGGCTGTCCTACATGTATTAATACCTGCCATGTCAGTTCTATGTTTATGAGGACTATGTGTATCTGGCATGGCTTAGTAGTAAATCAATTTGTCTATGGTGTGCAGAGTCCTGGGTTGGAACCTTGCAGAGGCTGTTTATTTTGTTGCTAGGCAGAACAAGGGCCATTGGATACAGAGTGATTAAGACACTTTAAAGCAGTTGTAAGCGGGTTTACACATGTTTGCACTGAGGTAAACACTGCTTACTTCCGGTTACAGTTTCTGGTACTCAGGTTCTAAATTGCTTAACCAGTGTAGGCATTGCTTACCCCCACAAAAGCAGGCTTAGACCCGCTTACTGCTGTTTAAAAGTGCTTACTCCAACTTACCCCCATGCTAATTTCTTTAAAAGAAAAGAAAAAGGGTTGATAGGAAAGTGGTGCAAAAGATGCACAAAGAGGGAAAGACAGTAGAGAAAATAGCTAGGGATGTGCAGGAAGGGTGTAGGGAAGGTCCATAGCTGCCCATTTCTTCTTCAACAACAGCTGTGCATATACACTGAATTGAGAGGTAGATTTGGACACTCAACCCCCTGGGAGAGGGGTGAGGACAACAATAATAAGTTATGATGCCAATTAGACCAGATTACATGTGTCCAGTGGACACATGTCTAAAATGGACAGTTATGTATGGGGCAAGATTTTTTTTTGGGGCAAGATTTTTTTTTTGGGACCATATTGCCCTTTTCTTTTTATCAGGTGAGAGTGGGATGTTGGGGAGGGGTAGTAGGTATATTTGGGGAGGTAGGTTAACAGACAAGACACACAAGATGCATACAGCGGCAGTATATGACACATGTGGGGAGCAAACACCTTGATGGGGAGGGGTGTTGGGATATCGGAAGCCCACAAGCCCCCTAGTGATAACAGTGGGACTGAGGTTCCCCACCCATGGGCAGTCAACACTGCACATTCACAGCCCTAAAGGTGGCTGTGCTGGGGGCTGAGCTGCAGATCCAGGCTGACTCTCTAATCGCAACACGTGGCCCTTGAGCTGGCATAGAAGATCACCAAACTGCTCGTTGAGCGCTCTACGCACCACAACCCTGACCTGGCGATGGGTGACAGGTGCCTGTCCACACCCACTGCAGGGGGGTGAGCCCCATCCCCTGAGGCAGTTCCACCTGAAGGTGGTACAGGACCAACAGGCAGGGAGGTCCAGGGTTGGGCCCCAGACATGCTGGTGCCCGGTGCCATGGCCAGCTGAGGTGGGACAAGAGGGTCCGCTTGGACCGGCATTCCCAAGCATGCTACAGTGTTTAGATTTCATCATCATATGTAGGCTAGTAATAGTCAACACATTCCAGGGTTAGGTATAACAGCATGCATAGATATTCCCATTAACCCAGACACCAGATACGGAAGAGTTGCATAGTAAACAGAACACATGCATATATGGGACCACAGTGGTGATGAGAACAGCATGCAGGTACATTGATGGCACCATGCTACCAATGTTGGAATTATTCCATACAGCACATGCATAGGAACCATGAAAATATTTATCAAACAAATGGACATTATCAGAGTCATTGCATACCAGTTGGGGTGGGTATGTTGATTATTGTTGGAGATATAGTGGAGGGTGGACAAAGATGTCAATTAACAAGTAGTATATTCCTGTAGTCCACATTGCATTCCTAGTCAGTGCTGTTATCTGTACCTTACAAGTCTTACTACACTACCCTATAGCCTTAGTTTGGTCACTGGTATGGCTGTCATCATCATTGCAAATGAACCAGATTTACCTGCACTATACACCTCTTACCTGGTATACCTGTGGAAGGAATGTTTGTTAACACTAACTGTCTCAACACATACTCCCGGATTCTGGGTTGTTGTTTTGCACATAACTATCCAACTCTTTTTGCACAGACTCTGGCCATGTGTTGACCACATGCTTGTGTGCCTGGACATATCTAGACAATTGCCCTGACACATACATATACATGCTTTCCTATGTAGTTATATTATGTAGCACAGTGTGGGCGACAGTGACCAGTGATACTTTATTATTCAGAGAAACTGCATCACTCACAATCCCCTACAATACCAGTGTGAACAGTACCAGTACAGGTTATATTGGTCTTTATTCCTCAGCACAGTGTTTGTATCCAATGTACCTGTGGGAGCAATGTTTCTTAGCACTACCTGATTGTTGCCACACAAAGTTCTGGATTACACATTGGTATTATGCACATACATCTCACTCTGTTACTGTACACACTCTGGTCACAGCTTGCCAAAATGGGAGTGCAGATAGAACATACTTGAAATATTACTCTCCTAACAGTTTTGGGGGTTGCTACAGTGACAGGTGTATTCTCATGATGGTTGGCAATCACTTGTATTCTCTGTTTGCTGGCTACACATCTGGGATCATCCCACACACTTACCAGGGGGACAGGGAGCAGATATGGGCACATATACTGGACACTCTGGCCTCATGTGTACAGTTGTGGGGTATGAATCTGTATGCAGTCTAATTCCACTCCCAGGATTCAGATCATGGCTGTGTCTGCTGCAAATTAAACATTGTCCATCACAGTTGTGTCTGCTATATTGATATTGCTGTATATCTCCAATCTACTTTCTGTCTTATTAATCCCCTGTGCTTATGCATTCTGACCTTGTATAACAACACTGTTATACAGATTTCCTAGACAGTTATATGTTGTAGTGGGTGACAGTGATGTGTAATACCTCATTATTCAGAGCAGAGCAACTGCATATCATTCTTGTATTTCTGGGCACAGTGCTGGTATCTGACAGACCTGTGGGAGGAATGTTTATTAGCACTACCTGCATGTTCCCACACACAGTACCAGGTTCCACATTACTATTATGCACATACATCTCACTCTGTTACTGTACACACTCTGACCACAGTTTAACAGGTTGTGGTGTAAATGGGACATACATTGCTTCTTAGTCACATAAGGTATTGGGAATCTGCTAGTGTGCCAGGTTTGTTGTCATAGATGTGTGACAATCAGTTGTATTTCTTGTTTGCTGCCTATACATCTGAGATCATCCCACTGATTTCAGGGGGACAGGTTAATAGGCAATAGATACAGGCCACTTCATTCTGGACATATCTGTACAGTTGTGGGGTATGATTCTGTATGCAGACTACTACCACTGGCAGGATTCGAACTGTGGCTGTGTGTGCTAAAAAAGCAGCAGTTCACATCTCAGTTGCATGTACTATTCATTTTTTGTTGTCTGTATTTCTCCTGTTTACTGTCTATGTGTATCTCAGTTGTACTAAATGGTCTCTGGGGATTACACTTGTCATATACAGGCATTCCTACACATTCAATTTATGGTGCATGGTGTGGGTAACAGTGCTTAATACAACAGTACTATTACATGATTGCAAATCTACATTACCATTTGATACCAGAATATACACATGCAGTCCATCAGTTAGACCTGTTTTGTCAGGATATTACACTTTTATTGACATACAAACAATATGAGACTCTTACTGCCATATTCTCTAGTGTATGCAGTACTTGCCTTGAACAATATAGGTTTTATACTAGCAATTAATTTACTACTACTTATATTTTTATTCCTTATGGCAGTAAATGCATGAGTATTACTGACCTGCCTCACGTTGCAACCTTACCAGGTGGCTGATGTGGGCCTCCTGGTTCGCAGCCCGCACCGTTGCAGCTGTTTTTTTGCTACTACCTCTTTCATTTGTGTTTCTGTGATGGCTTGCTGGATAAGTGCTGGGATTATGCTATTTTGATTCCTGGGTTCGAGACCCGCATGGCTGTTTATTTTGCTGATGGGCAGAACAAGGGCCATTGGATACAGAGTGATTAAGGCACTTCTGAGCAGTTGTAAGTGGGTCTGCATGATGGTAAGCATTGCTAACCTGCCATTACATCTGCTTACAGAGAGTTAGCTTTAGAATTGCTTAGCCAGTGTAGGAATTGTTTACCACCACGCAAATGGGCTTAAGGCCACTTACTAGTGCTTAAATATGCTTACTACTGCTTATTTGTGCTTAAACCTGCTTACTAGTACCTTATTCATTATGACACTGACACCTCACATCTGCCTTTATTGCAGTACTCCAGTTCATAAATATATGTTATTTAATGGGTTATGCAACAAAAATATTGGTAATAATGTGCTTTGCCATATAAAATGAAATGTGCTATAGTGGGACTCAAACCAGGAATACCTGCTTGTAAGGCAAGAGCTCTGCCCACTACACTACTGCTATGCAATTCCATTTGCATATATCTTCCTTGTTATCGTCTTCAGCCTTTTAAGCTGCTTTAACCGTAGCTAAGCGATGGGCACACCTGCATACCTATGGTTAGCTGTAATCGGAGTTTTAAAAAAAAAATGGGTTTCTTCAATTTATTTCTACATTCTGTTGCTGTTATACACAAGGAGAACTGTTGGTGGGGATATGCTGTCACCTGTGAGCGGCCTCGCTCATTGCATACCCCTTTCTGCTGTTCTACATTGCGGGGGCGTGTTTATTCTAAGAGCTCTACTCTCAGACTTGCCCCCTGCACTCTTACACGCTCCGTGTAAGCCTAAGAGCTCAGGCAGCATGCCTCATTAATATGCATGTCCCGCTGCCATCCTGCTCCTAAGCGGTTGCTTCTGTGCAGGACTAAGCTAGTCCTGCATGGAAGATTAGTAAATCTGGGGGGGGTCTGTCTTTTGTCAGTCGTATAACTTACAGCTGTGACAGTTAAAAACCTTATGACTTGCTTGTATTCTGTTTAGCTTAATCACCAAGTGTTTTTTTCTCCTTTTGGGATTTATTTTAAAGATTATTTCTGTCAGTGTGTTACATACCACAGGTATATTGCCTGAAAATGTGGAATTATGTGTCGAAAAAAAAAAACAACAGATCTGTGGACTGCAGCAACCAATGCATGCTGTTCTTGTCTGTACATGTCATGACCAAGGCACAGTGACTCTATGGACAGTTATCTGAACTAGCTCCAAAGTCTTCATGGCAAAGATACAGGAGCAGCTTGGACCCTTTCTACCAGATGCCCTTCACCATCAAGCTAAGTCTATTCTGAGGCAAACATTGCTAGTGTCACACATTGCCACATTACATCTGTCCTAGCAGGCCATATTATTTGGCATAACAGTTTCACTATAAGTATATGGTGATATGTGTTCCAGTATATTCAGTGTGTACACCACAATTTGTTTATGTATTAACTGCGTAAATTTACAGAGAATTGCTTTGATGCAAATTTCTAATTTCTAGGTCTTTTTCTTGCAGCAGTTTTTACCTCCATCCCACCAGATCATCAAAACTAGTTCATACTGAATCATTAATTTTGCATCATAATTCATGTTGCTCTTTGTAACTCGCTCGGTTCCTCTAATATGTATTACATTTGCAACATTAGACCTTTATAGGTCAATATTTCACTAAAGCAGTGGTACAGTATAGAGCAGGTATATAGAACCTTATGAGTCATTAAGAATGCTCACCCATTGTATTCTTGTGAAATCTTCCTGTGTTAATGTCCCTGGGTCAGGGTCATCATCTACTAGGAAAAGCCTTCAACTGAACTGTCTGCCAGCTAGTACAGGAATTAGGACTATGAATATTATTAATAAACTGATTTCTGTAGTACAGGATTTGGCTCCCTCATCCTCTATTTGCCTGGTGTATGCCTTAACCAGAGAGCATACTGGGTCACCCCTGAAAATGGACACTTCAGTCCAGTGGGGTTACCTGTTTCACAAATAAAATAAAAAATATATAAAAATTGCCTGACAATGCTCCACCGCCTGCTCACTAATTGCACTAGTTATCTTTAATCTGGTTCACAGCTACATGTGGGGAAGTGGATTGCTGTACATGTAATAATAATCTCCTGTACTGTTTAGATTACTCAAAGTTTGTCTTTTAACATGGTAAAATTTGAGCTATATGACTAGCGCTTGAGTTATTTCTTCTACACAATGACAGACAATCATGGTGCTTTTGTTTTGATGCTATTGGTAGAACCTGAGATCTTAACACAAGATGCTATGGCAAAAAGTGACTGTCTAAAAAGTTAGGTGTACTGCTTACATTAGCAAACATGAAAGTAGAAATCAGCTTAGATCTAGTTAGGCCATGGTTGAAATGGGCCCAGTTCTGATCTCTATAAACTACCTTTATAGGAAGTTGTTTAGTTGCTGCACTACTTTTATAATGGGATTTTACTTGGTGAAGTATGACTTATCAGCTTACTATCCACCATGATCACTCTGATTTTGAAATCAGGTAAGAAGCCCCCATAGCCTTGGACTTATAACCCTATGTCATGTATAAATTTATAGGTCAATATTTCACTAAAGCAGTGGTACAGTATAGAGCAGGTATATAGAACCTTATGAGTCATTAAGAATGCTCACCCATTTTATTCTTGTGAAATCTTTCTGTGTTAATGTCCCTGGGTCAGGAAAAGCCTTCAACTGAGTGACCTGAACTTGTTTTATAGGGAGCAATGGAAAAATAAGTTTACACTATAATTTTGGATGCTGAATCTGTACCAGTGGTATAGAGAGATAATGTTCTGACTAAAGCCCAGGAAAATAGTGACCTCGGGACTTGATGGCACAAGCAGAGAGGATGGACATACCATCCCTGGGAGATTAGGGAGGCACACATACGGCATACTCATGTGGTTTGATTTCCCCTGTTGGAGACCAGGGGAAACAACCATGTTGTGATGCCTGGGGGTGGGAAGGGGCTACTGTTGACATTAGCCCCTTGTGGAAGTAAAAGATAGCTCAGTGCTGATGTTCATTGCATATCCTTCCCTTGTGATGCGACTCTGTGTCCATGGGGGAGTAAGTAAAAACACTGTCAGTGCTGCCGTAGGATACTTTGACTCCCTCACTGGTCCTGATTTATAGACTGGGCAACACCAGGGTAGAAGGAAATTAGCTGACCCAGTGACTAAGAAGTATCAAAGGGAACAACTGATGCAGGGGATTTAGGCTAAACGCTGTTAACCACCTGCTTCCTGTAGTCTATGGGTGGAGTTTTTCAGGCTCCATTTTCATGTTGTAGGACTCTGAGCAAGTTAATCACATGTTGCTCTACAGTTAAGTCTGGAAACAGTCTATGTGGATGAGTGCTCTTCCCCTATACATTCACACAAATACATTTATACTCGCACATACACACACACACACAAACACACACACACACACACACACACATGCACCATACAGCTAATGTGCAGTAGATGTAGGAAGTATAAAAACTGGAAGTCAAAGACTACCTGTCATATTAACCAAAAATAACAGTGTTTTTCTCAGGTCACTTCTCTGGAGGCCCCACAAACCTAATATCTGAGATTACCTTCTTAGAATCTTGACACATTCTACTTCCAGCTTAAATTATCTTTCTGACAAACAATAAACAATTTCACATCAAAAGCTATCACATATACCATCAATATAGACTATGTAAGCATTTGTCAACAAGACTATCAGAATAATTAGAATCCCTATTTATAGCACTTGCTTAACAAATCTTACAAAGTAAAACAAAGATTACATTTGTCAAAAAAGTTACAATCCAGGAGATGACCACCCATATTAAAACAAAGCACCCTCAGTCCATCTTACTAGCATGTGCTAACCTTAACCTTGCACTCAACTCCAGTTCATACACCTTACTTTAGAAAAACCCTTTCCATAATAGTACGACTATTCAGGAAAATTATGTCTAAAGTTAGTAGTAGGGTTTTCTTAATGGATCATAAAAGGAAACAGGTTGTTTTACTTTTGGGTTCTTTTGTGTTTCAGTAGTTTATGTTTTTTCTCTGTTGATTTTTCAATATACAGGGATCGATAAATTGTGTTTTGATGTGTCAGCACTAAGACACTTTCTTCTGCCACCATACTAAATAGGCATATGCATATTCAGGTGATGTAGTTGCCCCAGCAGTCATTTATTTAAACTGATACAACAATGCGATCAAACAAAAATACTCTCTTGCAGAGCTAACTCCATAATCATATGATCAAATTAATTAATGTTATACTTTCAGAATGTTGACCAAATATAATGCATGATTATGTGGTTCAATGATATATAATGACAAAATATCTAAACTTATTTAAAAATAATCCTCCACCAGATAAAAATTCAAAGAGAAAAATATAAAAAAAAATTATATATATATATATATATATATATATATATATATATCAGCAAATATATACAAATCACATGAACAATAAAACAATTAATTAAATCAAGTGCGTCCAATTACATTCAGAATTTAAGCCTAAAGGCATTAAAGTGCCATACTTTAAAATATAAACAGATTCTAAATATAATAATTTATTTTAAAGTAAAGCATTTTCCCAATAGCTAACCACCACCTGTTCAAGGACAGTACCTCACAGACCACCATGATGTCATAATTTAAAATGCAGGGCAATGGGACTATCAGAGCATTGTTTTTTTAATGTCATTAACATGCTCCCTTGCAACCTTTTTAATGTTGATGAAAGTAAGAAAGCTTTTAAACTTAGAGTGCAGGAGCATGTTAAACTGTGGATGCCTTTCTCCCCAGGCCACCACTGAAAATGGGCATCTACTCAGTTAGACTTTCCCAATAATCGAATATAAATAAATGAATAATTTATTTCTATATTTTTCTTAATTTTAGGTAATTCATATAACAAAAGACATCTATGATATTGATATGTTTCTAAGTTCTTCTGTTTAATTATCAAGATTATGACCTATGTCTTCAAGAAATATTGCCTATATACATAACAGGATTACTTTTGAAGGAAGCTATTGGCTTGTTTCTTTAGTCTGTAAGGATAGCATATTATACAATAACAGATACTCGAGTTTAAGATGTATAAGTACGCGCCTCTTGTCTTTCATACCATTAACTAAACTCTGACATAAATTCACTGTAAGCTTTTGTTTTACTCTCATACATAATGTACTTTCTTTTAAATTGGTGAACTCATTTAACTAACATGTATTCAGTTCTATTTAATCACTTTTATCTCTTAAGTGCAGTGTAGGTGTTCTAATATCATCTCCAACTTTTCTGTAAGGAAGGACCCCTGCCTTTTAGTCTTGAAGGCTTCTATGGTTAGTCAAATCAAAGTCACACCAATGAATGGGCCTAGTAGAGAACATGCTCCAAAACAGAGATTTCAGATGCACTGGGACATGCATCCATGGAAAGATAAGAATAATAAATAAATACATGTGTGTGACCCAGACATCATTATTTTCAACTGATATGAAATGCTAATAGAAAATATGAAGGGTTTTAACTTTGTTGTAGCAAGTTGATTGTATATCAGAAACAGCTTAACTGAAATCAGCACCGCTAAAAACTAAATATGTTACTTTACTTTGAATCTAATAACCTGCACCATAAAAAAGAGTTTTTAAAAGCCGTTTTATATTTAAAATGTTTGGCATATGCCAATAAGACATCAGATAAGTAGTTGTTAATCAAAAAGATGAGGAGGATGCAATTAAAATGTCACTGAAAATAACAACAATGTTAATTGCAGACATTATATTTATCAGCAAAGAATTATATTTTAATAATATGAAGAGATGGGAAATGATGCCATCACTTTTAATTAAAAAACATTCTATGTGATATGTGAAGTTAAACAAAAGGCTGATCTGCCTTTGAATTGCTGGACAGTGACTTGATCGCGAAGCATACTTACAAATTATTGACAGTGACCTGTCTTAAGTACCTACTAATTTATCGCATGTTCACAGTTAAGAAATGAACGTTTTTGGTCTTGTTGGATGGGTACTTATATAACAAGTCAAAGAATTACATCAGCAATAATACACATATGTACAATTATTTACAAGTTTGTTGCTAGAGAATTTGTTTCTTACTTCAAATGTTCATAGTTTGGAGATAATGAAATGTCAGTTTTCTACACAACTCATTCTAATCAATTTATTGAGGTTATAATATTGTTTGTGAGGTTAATTTTGGAAAACAGCATTTTTCTTTAATGGCAGATTTCCTCAACTTAAGAGATAGGTTATTGCAGTAACTATACCACATTTATATGTATATGTCAGTTTAATGTGATAGAAGAATATATTGAGTTTAAGTGATTGTAATCCTTTTAGAAAGCATTTAAAGGAATATAAATGTTTTATTGATATTAGTGTTACTATGTAAATAATAGAGGAACAGTTGATTTTTTTGTGGAACATATAGAAACAGGTTATGAAAATCAGATGTTTAATTTATGATAAATGCAGTATTGTTTTTATTTTAAAAATGCTGCGTAAGATTTATTTCAAGAAAAAAATCTCAACTATTATTTGAAATGTGGTGCCATATGAAGGCTCTCAAAATTAAATATACTTAACAGATCTGTTATGAAGTTGCTCAGAGATGACAGAGAAATAGATATCCAAATAGTGATTTGAATATCAGTCTTAATCCTTATGCCTAGGCTTCATATCTGAAAATGCAAATAATCTATTGATTTAAAGAGAGAATATTTAGACACAAGAATGCTATTAAAATAAGAAATATTCAAATGTACTTTCCAAATATGTTATGACCAAATGGAATAACATATATGCCTTTTATATATGATTATGGCTAAATTATATCTTAGTTCCTAGAGGTGGGATGAGGATTTTCCTCCTTTCACTAACAATCCACTTAAAAAAATGTAGGATCCTGGAGAGCCACAGGCTGTCCTGGGACTCAGTTGTATAAGAGAGTGAAAGTAAGACTGACTGGGGCACCAGCCAATTGGAAGGCAGACGCACTCACATTCACCTGCACCTATGCATACACACACACAAACACACACTCACAGTTATGTAAAAGATGCAGCCTATGGGCTGATCATGAGTTAACTTACAGCACATATTTCAGATGGGAAGAAAGTTGAAGAACTAGACAAAAGTCTATTGCAGACAAAGGGATGACACACGGACTCCAAACAAAAGGCATCTATGCCAAAAAACAAATACTGTGAGGAAGCAGCACTAACCACAATACAAAATACTGTCAGACAACAGCACTAAACATACAAAAATTACTGTGAGACAGCAGCACTAACAACTCACCAAATACTGTGAGGGAGCAGCACTAACCACAATACCAAATGTGCCAGACAACAGCACTAACCACTATACCAAATACTGTCAGACAACAGCACTAACCACTATACCAAATGCTGTTAGACAACAGCACTAATCAGTATACCAGATACTGTCAGACAACAACACTAACCACAGTACCAAATGCTGTCAGACAACAGCACTAACCACTATACCAAACAATGTTAGACAACAGCACTAACCACTATACCAAATACTGTCAGACAACAGCACTAACCACAATACCAAATACTGTCAGACAACAGCACTAACCACTATACCAAATGCTGTTAGACAACAGCACTAATCAGTATACCAGATACTGTCAGACAACAACACTAACCACAGTACCAAATGCTGTCAGACAACAGCACTAACCACTATACCAAACAATGTTAGACAACAGCACTAACCACTATACCAAATACTGTCAGACAACAGCACTAACCACAATACCAAATACTGTCAGACAACAGCACTAACCACTATACCAAATGCTGTTAGACAATAGCACTAATCAGTATACCAGATACTGTCGGACAACAACACTAACCACAGTACCAAATGCTGTCAGAGAACAGCACTAACCACTATACCAAATACTGTCAAACAGCACTAACCACTATACCAAATGCTGTTAGACAAAAGCACTAACCACAATACCAAATGTGCCAGAGAACAGCACTAAACACTATACCCAATACTGTCAGACAACAGCACTAACCACAATACCAAATACTGTCAGACAACAGCACTAACCACTATACCAAATGCTGTTAGACAACATCACTTATCAGTATACCAGATACTGTGCAGACAACAACACTAACCACAGTACCAAATACTGTCAGACAACAGCACTAACCACTATACCAAACATTGTCAGACAACAGCACTAACCACAATACCAAATAATGGTAGACAACAGCACTAACCACTATACCAAATACTGTCAGACAACAGCACTAACCACTATACCAAATGCTGTTAGACAACAGCACTAATCAGTATACAAGATACTGTCCGACAACAACACTAACCACAGTACCAAATGCTGTCAGACAACAGCACTAACCACTATACCAAATACTGTCAAACAGCACTAACCACTATACCAAATGCTGTTAGACAACAGCACTAACCACTATACCAAATGCTGTTAGACAACAGCACTAACCACTATACCAAACACTGTCAGACAACAGCACTAACCACAATACCAAATGTTAGACAACAGCACTAACCACAATACCAAATGTTAGACAACAGCACTAACCACGATATCAAATGCTATTAGACAACAGCACTAACCACTATATCAAACACTGTCAGACAACAGCACTAACCACAATACCAAATAATGTTAGACAACAGCACTAACCACTATATCAAATGCTATTAGACAACAGCACTAACCACTATACCAAATACTGTCAGACAATAGCACTAACCACAATACCAAATAATGTTAGACAACAGCACTAACCACAATATCAAATGCTATTAGACAACAGTACTAACCACAATACCAAATACTGTTAGACAACAGTACTAACCATATGCAAAATACTGTGAGGCAGCAGCACTCACCACTATAACAAAGACTGTCAGGCAACAGCACTAACCATTATGCCAAGTAATGTCAGATAACAGCACTCGCCACAATACCAAATACTGTTAGACAAAAGCATTAACCACAATACCAAATACTGTTAGACAACAGCACTAACCACGATATCAAATGCTATTAGACAACAGCACTAACCACTATACCAAATACTGTCAGACAACAGCACTAATCACAATAACAAATATTGCCAGACAACAGCACTAAACATACCAAAAGTACTGTGAGACAGCAGCACTAACCACTACACTAAACACTGTGAGGCAGCAGCACTAACCACTACACTAAACACTGTGAGGCAGCAGCACTAACCACTCACCAAATACTGTGATGGAGCAGCACTAACCACAATACCAAATGTGCCAGACAACAGCACTAACCACTATACCAAATACTGTCAGACAACAGCACTAACCACAATACCAGATACTGTCAGACAACAGCACTAACCACTATACCAAATGTGCCAGACAACAGCACTAACCACTATACCAAATACTGTCAGACAACAGCACTAACCACAATACCAAATACTGTTAAACAACAGCACTAACCACTACACTAAACACTGTGAGGCAGCAGCACTAACCACTCTCCAAATAGTGTGAGGAAGCAGCACTAACTACTATACCAAAGACTGCCATGCAACAGCACTAACCACTACACTAAATACTATGAGGCAGCAGGACTAACCAGCACATCAAATACAGAAAAGCACAACACTAATCACTACAGTAAATAATGTGAGAGAAGAGCATTAATCACTACAACAAATTCTGTAAAACAGCAGCACAAACTACAACACAAAATGCTTTGAGGCAGCAGCACTGACCACTCACCAAATACCATGAGGCAACAGAACTAACAATTATATCGGGTACCATGTGGCAGCAGCAATAACCACCACACTAAATAATGTGAGGCAGCTGCAGTAACCACTACACCAAATACTCTGAGAGAGCAGCACTAACAGCCACACCCAATACTGTGAGAAAACAAAACTAGCCATTACAAGAAATTCAGAGAGGCAGCACCACTAACCATTACAGCAGGTACTGCAAGAAAACAACACAAACCATTGCACTAAGTACTGTGAGGCAGTAGCACTAACCAGTAAATCAATTACTGTGAGGCAGTAGCACTAACCAGTAAACCAAGTACTACGAGGCAGCAACACTAACCATTATAAAAAATATTGACAGGTAGCAGCCGTAACTATTACATCAAATTCTGTGAGAAAACACCACTTACCATTAACCAATTACTGTGAGGCCACAGCACTAACCACAACATATAGTACTCTGACACAGAAGCTGTCTCACACTACTGGACAGCAGCACTTACAACTACATCAAGTACTGTGAGACAACAGCACTAAGTACAACACCAAATAACATGATGCAGCAGCAGTAACCACACCAAACACTGTGAGGCAGCAGCAGTAACCAGAATACCAAACACTGTCAACCAGCAGATCACCACTACACAAATTATGTGCGGCAACAACCATAACCACTACACCATATCAAGTGAGGCAGCAGTAACTACCATGTTGAATACTTTAGGACAGTAGCACCAACCACTACACAAAATGCTGTAAGACAACACTACTAACCACTAAACCAAATACTGTGAGAGAGCAGTACTAACCGCTATACCAAATTCTGGGAAGCAGACACACTAATCACTATACCAAACACTGTGAGGCAGCAACACAAACCACTGCAGCAAGTATTTTGAGGCAGCAGCACTGACCATTACATCAGAACTCATGAGGCAGAAAAAAATAACCACTCACCAAATACTGTGAGGCAGCAGAACTAACCATTGCACCAAATACTGTGAGGGAGCAGCACTAACCACTGCACCAAACACCATGAGGCAATGACATTAAGCATTACCCCCAAAATTGTCAGGCAGTAGCACTAACTGCATTAAATACTGTGAGACAAAAACATTAACCATTACACCAAATGCTATGAGGCAGCAACAATAGCCAGTACACCATATGCAGTTAGCACTAAACACTACACTAAATAACAGTGAGGGTGCAACAATAACTATTATACAAAATGCCGTGAGGCAGCAGCACTGACCATTTCACCATTTTGTCTCAAGGTAACCATTCTTTGTGCTTATCAGAAGTTTGGCTTATATATTGCTCTTTCAAGCAATTTTTGAAGAACTACAAGATGACATGAGCTAGACATTTGCTTTTATATAGTGAAAGATTTTTGATCTTCCATAAATCTTTGTTTCACACAATGAAATCCATGTTTTTATACTAGCAATTGTCTTTTGCAATGGCTACTGTATTTTATGGGGATAGTGTAATTAGCATATTAAACTGGCATGTGTTGCATTTAATGTTTTTGATAAGTAAAATGTATTTTATTAAGACTGCAGATTAATGTGATAATATTCTAATGCAGCCTTATTATCAAAAGCTCATACAGTCAGATTGAAAATATTACATTGTGCATTTCAGCATGCCTTTTTTCTTGTGTCTACACAGCATTTAGATTTATGCTATTACTAGCATAGGAACTGTTAATAACTCAAATACACTGATTCTGTCTGAATACTTATGGAACCTAAACATCTTTGTTTAATAACTGTACCCAGTGTCCAATACAGAAGGCTGCACACACCGAGTTAATTACAGCTCAGTGTCAATGTTTTCTTATTATAAATTATTACTAATGGCAAATGTATTTTTTGCAAATTCACCTCATGAAGAATGGCTAACTGATAATCAACAGGAACACAGACTTGTTAAACTAAATACTTTTTCAATTTGTTTTATCTGGTTAAGTTTGACCTTGCTGTAAATTAAATGAGCATAGTAGCATATGTTGTTGGCAAATGAGAGAGTATTTAATTTCATTCTAACTGAACTGTATATCTACATTCTGCATAGTCTCCCCTGCTCCTTTTTCAATCCCTTTTACCAATTTGATTAGCTTATTATGTTGCATGACAGCATATATTCTGTATCCTTATCCAGTGTTGCAGTCTTGAATACAGATTTCTGCAATTAAAATGAACACTTTATGGAGGTATTGCACTATGCCTACACAGAAGGTACCATGGTCGTGTATGCGATAGCCCCTCAGTAGCACGCCATGCATATTAATGAAGGTGCGTTACTGAGGGGGAGCTGTGTAACACAGTTAGTGAATCAGTGTAGGGAGTATGTTACTGTGTCCAGAGGTGAGTAACATACCCCTTGCACTGTCAAAGTGCTGGATAGCAATGTATGTATAAGTAATACAATTTTTTTTAATTTTTTTTTTGTGTTTACACAGCACGTCATGGTGCACAGCAATGGACATGTGCCAGACATCAAACAATAGAAACTGGATACATTTAATTATGAAACAAAGGTCAAGTTTAAGCATAGCTGAGTGGGTTAGTGCAATGTGCCGTATTGCTCAGTGGTGTTTAAATGTAGTTGAAAGATATATTTAAAAGCATAGCAGGAGTCTACATGGCCACATAGCCAAATGTTTAGAGTAATAGACTTATCTGCAGTAGGTGCAAGGGTGAAGTACAGAGACAGGTTATTTTGTAAATACACATCATGACAATAATGTTAAATCCCGTTTACATTTTGTATGATTACAGAGACAGGTGATTCAATTTATTTTGCAAATACATATTAATGAGAATTACTATTAAACCATGAATGAATTTTGTATGAATACAGACAGGTTATTAAGCATTTATGTGGCAAATACACAATAATGAGTTGTATTTTTAAATCCTGCTTTGCTGCGCTCCACTAAGCTCCACTAAGCACAGCTAAGACTTGCCAAGCACTGCTTAAACAAGGAATGTTTTAGCAGTGGTTAGCTGGTTTGCGCATTGCTAAGCAGATCGAAGACCTGCTAAGCAATGTGCATTAAAGCACTGTACAGCCCAGCTAAGCTGGTTTGCGCACCGCTAAGCATTGCTAAGCATTGCCAGTATAAGCACTGCTCAGCTAGGCTCAGCAGGTTTGCTCGGTGCTAAGAGAAGCACTGCAGTTTTAAAGAAAATGCCCAAAGGCAGTAAAGTGCAGAAAAAACAGGCTTATTTTAGTATGACAGGCAAGAATGCAGCAGAACCAGTTGGAGTTTGAACTTGGCAGGACCTATGGCAGGTGTTGGAGAGGGTGCATGGTTCCATGCACATTGTTGGGGCATTCTACAGTACAGGGTCATGGTTGGACTCCTTGTTGAATACCATGATATCCAACTGCTGCGGGGCCAGTACCAGAGGTTGGAGTACAAGTCGGAGGACTGGGACCGGCTGGCACATGATATCATCAGTGCAACTGATATTCCCCATACAGGTGAGCAGGTGCATCATTATCATGATGACCTGAATTATCGGAAGGGGGATCTCTTGGTCACCTGGGTCCAAGATGCTCAGATGGGAGTGCTCCATAAGTTTGTAAGTACTGTTTGCATTGTTTTACTAATACCTAATCTGAATGTTATAGCCAGGTACACATAATGGTGTGCTTCTCTCCCTACAGTTGCAGAGGAGAGAGCTCACAGCCTACAGGCCCATACAGGGTGCCTGACCAAGTTGCACAATGAGTCTAGTGAGTACAGATGTATTTTTCAATCTACAGTCATATAAGCAAGAAGGAGTAATGTATAAACTGCCATTAAGTATGTACAATTTTGATTGTACTGCAATGAATGTAGTCATAGAGCTGGACTGCAATGTCTGTTATTCTTAAAGTGTATTAGCTCCGGTTTAAGCACTTGGGCTTCAGGCCAGTTATTTTACATTAAGAAGGTTCGTGGTCTGCACTCTTGTAGGAGGAGAGGCTGGACTCTGCCCTTCTGAGCTGGGAATTTCTGGTTAAAGGTTTATAGTGCCTGAATATTTGAACTGTATCTTACTGAAATTGGTACACATTGTTTGCTGTAGCATAGACTAGATCCAGGCCTGCTGAATCTAGCTTTGTTTGTATGCTTGTTATTTCCCTGGAATGCTAATTCCACCTAAAACGCGGCTTCTCAGCGCTTCTGTGGATCCCTAGTGATATCTGCATTGCTTACTTATTTCGCTTGAGAGAAAGTTACTGTTTGTCGTTTTTGCATTTAAGTTACCTGTAACACATTGCACTTGTTACCTGGCACTTGCTCACTAAAGCAATTATAAGTCAGCACTAAAAATTAAAAGCACTACACCCTCGCTCCCCATTGGCACTTGTTTTCAATTATAAAGGAATTCCCAATATTATTCTAGCATGTCCAAAGGTCAGTTGTCAATCTCCTCTCCGGTCCAGCTGGTGAATATGGGAATCTTGAGGCAATGTTACAACTGCCTCATGTACACAGACAACCCTCTCCTCCTCCCAACAAATTCCAACACATGTGAGAGATGCAACCATATAGCCAAACTGGAGGCTAAGCTCTCTCAACTCAGTACTGGCATAACCAGTCAGGAGGAGAAGAAAACCACACTCACTACAATTCCAGTCTCATAGACCTACCACGACAGCAAACCAAACACATAATCACACAAAAACATACTCGGAGGCTCTAAATAAAGATCTGCCTAAGCAGCAGAGACCTCCAAAGCAGACACCCAAGCAACCGCTACCCCAAAACAAAACAAGTGCAACACATATATCTCACAAAGCCAATGTGCCGAACAGCCACAGCCCTTAAGGCTAAACAACACACCTGATACACTTGTAATAGGTGACTCTATCGTCAAGCACACTGACGTCCCGCTCACCAGGCTGAACAAGGAGAAGGTCACGGTGAGCAGCCTGTCTGGCGCTAGGATCCGCCACATAACACAAGCACTCAGGTCACTCCAAGGCAAGTACAAATATGACTCAGTCATTGTCTATGCTGGTGTGAATGACCTGAGACGTACCTCCCTGGACTACATGAAAAGAGACATAGAGGAGCTCTCTGAGCATGTAGCCCAGGCTGGTATGACCCTGACCTTGAGTAGCATCTTACCCTCACCCAGAATGATGCCACAATATGAAGACAAGATGATCAATTTCAACAATTGGCTTAAGTATTGGTGTCATTCAAAGGGGATCCAATGCCTGTCAGCTTGGGATGATATGCACGACAAGCCACGATGCTCTGCTAGGGACAGCTTGCACCTGTCACCCCTGGGCTTTCGGATATTGGCAAAGGCTCTTGCTACCCCCATAGTGTCTTTTTTAGGCAAGGCTCAAAAGACAAACCCACCTCCATAGGTATCACAAGGGATAAGAAACTAAGAGTAATGCTACTCAACGCCAGAAGTCTAAACCTCAAGATGCATGCACTCGAAACTCTCCTTAGCATGGAGAACATCGATATCTGTGCAGTAACAGAAACCTGGTTCAGGACTCCCGAGAGCACCCCAGCACTACCAGGTTATACCTCATACAATGCTTTTCGGCCCCAAAACTTGGACCGAACCACAAAAGGAGGGGGAGTATCGATATTCATCAAAGATACCCACACCTCCAGGTTGGTGGCAAAGCACGAAGCATCAGAGACTATCCATGTGCAACTAACAGTGGGTAAAACTGCCTTCCAGTTTATAGCCTGCTACAGACCACCCTCCCAAACCCAGGAACCCCACTCGGCCTTCCTGAGAACACTGGAAAATATGAAGGTCACTCCGAACACCATTATATTGGGCGACTTCAACTACCCAAACATAGATTGGGAGCATTACTCTAGCTCCAACACCCTTGCCCAAAGGTTCCTAGAATTCATAAACTCAAATGCTATGGAACAACTTGTTACCACTCCCACAAGAGGGGAAATCATACTGGACCTGATCATCACCAACATGGGGACTCTATGCTCCAGACCAGAAGTGTATCCCTCACTGGTAATATCAGACCATTAACTGATCTCACTGGATATTCACATCCCGACCCCACCCCCTGCCCAGAAAACCACAGTGAAAAACTTCTCTAAAGCAAATTTCACACTCCTCAAAACCGAGGTGGAATCCTTCAAAGCCCCCGGGCCTGTGGAAAATACGGCCCAGACAGCAGAATCCTTTACAAATGCATTCTATGAACACCTTCAGGAATGCATGGATCATGCAATCCCAAATAAAACCAAGACCCAATACTCCAAAGGCAGACAACCTGTCTGGTGGACCCCAGCCATAAACAAACTATACAATAGAAGGAGGAAGCTACTACATGACAGAGCAAAATCCCAAAAAGGGAAGGCATCTCTGATCAGTATTAGCAAAAAACTAAGGGCACTCATAAAATCGTCAAAGGCCAGCTTTGAGAGAAAAATTGCACAGGACACTAAGGATAATCACAAGGCTTTCTTTAGTTATGTTAGGAACCTGGGTGGGAATTCCCAGATATGCTCAGAATTGGTCCAAAATGTCAAAAAATACACTGATCCCACAGACATTGCCAACATCCTAGCTGACAGGTTCAGCGCAAACTTCTCCCCCCCCTCCCCACCAAAAGGACAAATATCTATCCCAGTAGAGTGCTGCCCCCCTGACATCTCAGATGCTCAGGTGGCAGCCGCCCTCTCCAAAGCAAAAAACACAGCATCAATGGGACCAGACAGTGTCCCAGGCTGCGTCCTACATGAACTCCAAGAAGAGCTAAAGCCAAACCTAAATCTACTGTTCAATCTCAGCCTTACTACAGGATATGTACCCAAAGAGTGGCGTACAGCAACAGTGGTCATTCTCCACAAAGGTGGTGCCTCAATGGACCCTGGAAACTATCACCCCATAAGCCTGACTAGCTTGGTCTGCAAAGCTATGGAAATGATCATCATGGACCTCATAAATAAAGATATTGGGGACCTACAGACACTGGATCCTACCCAGTTCGGCTTTGTTAAGGGCAGATCCTGCCTCTTAAACCTGGTTGACTTCTTTGAAACAGTCACCAAGGCCATTGACGAAGGGAAGGTGGTCCACACAGCCTATCTGGACCTCGCAAAAGCCTTCGATACAATACCCCACTCGGGCATTATAGATAAGCTCACCAGCTTAAATATAAACCCCTTTGTCACTAGATGGGTTGCAAACTGGCTCAAGGACAGAACCCACATGGTTAGAATTGCTGGAGCCATGTCAGACTCCAAACCAGTTACAAGTGGCATCCCACAAGGCTCAGTCCTGGGACCTCTCTTGTTTGGTATATATTTCTCGGACGTACAGGCCAACACGGAAGGACTGTGGCTGACCAAGTTCGCAGATGACTGCAAACTGGGCGCCATAATCGACTCTCCAGCCGACACAAGCATCCTCCCAAAGGGCCTCATAGAAACAGACAACTGGTGCCAGAGCCATGGCCTCAAGCTAAACGTCAAAAAGTGTATAGTCATCCCCTTTGGCAAAAACAAAGTGCCCACAAATTACCACATAGGTGGTAATCCATTAAGTACAGAAGAAGTAATTAGGGACCTGGGGACCCAAGTTGATAGCAATCTCTCATTTGACAACCACGTGGCCACAGTGGTTAGAAAAACATTTTATATAGCCCACCTAATCATGAAGGGATTCACATCTAGATTAGGGGAGGTCATCGTGCCTCTTTACTCATCCCTCATCAGGCCCATAATTGAGTACAATGCCCCCTTTGGGATATACCTTACCAAACACCTGCAGCAACTGGAAAGACCCCAAAAGTACCTCACCAAGAGGATCAAAGGGCTCAAACAGATGCCATATGCTGCCCGGTTAAAGAAACTCCAGCTCTACTCAGTGGCATACTGCCTGCTCAGAGGTGACCTGTGCCTGACGTATAAGGCCATGTCCAACCCGGAATTAAGGGACATGCTGCACCTCAAAAAATCCAAATCCCATCGAGCTACACGCTCAAGAGACTTGAACCTCAGCACTGAAATAAATAGGACATGCTGGAGGGACAGATTCATAACCCAGAGGCTCCCTTCACTATGGAATAAAATCCCAGTCCAGGTTAGGCAGAGTCCCTCATTGATTCTCTTCAAGAGGAGTCTTGATGAGTGGATGGGAGATCATAGGTTTACCCCGGGTATCACTTCTGTGTCACTGTTAGACAGAGGCACAGTATACTAACCTCGAAAAAGGGCATAGCAAAATTAATTTAAAATGGGTGGCGAAAACCAAACATACTCTGGTTAGGCTTATAAATGCCCTAGGGCAGATAGCCTAGTATGAACCTATGAACCTATGAACCTATGTGAGTAATGACAGGTATAGTTCAATAAAGATGAATGCATGAAACCTGAGAATGTTAAGGAAATAAAGTTTCTACTGCATTAATTGTGGAATTACAGCTGTATTGCAACACCTGCACTATATGAACTGCTCTGCAATAAAGACTGGAAAACTTTATCACTGCATGACGTCACCCCTAATAAAGCTGTGTTTTGCAATATGTGTGTATTTGGGCTGTTGTACATGACATCAACTATTACACCTGCTGTGAACTAAAAACACAAAGAATACCACTAAGTGACTGAAGGTTAGTTAATAAAGACTGTTCTGCTAAACTGTAGATTTAGAACTGTAAAAAATATATAATGCATTATGTTATTTGTTCTGCACTAAGATCTGAAGCAATAATATGGATGGTGACGGTATATTACGTATATCAAATTGTCTTGTGTTAACCATTGCATTTCAGCTATATCCTTTCCTTCTCTTAGGTACACTGCTGCAGGCAAGTATGAAACTGTAATAGCTGTAGGCTGCAAATATACCATCTGCAACTGTATATGGATCAAGTAGCCAACCCAAAACTCTGATATGGTTTGACACATCACAGATATTCCCATCCACTAGGGGTACATTGTCTATACCTGCATTCCATGTATTAATGCACAGTTCACCTACCAGTTCTGTCATGCATGAATCTCATGCATGTGTGTTGTCACTGCAGTCTTGTATAACACTCTACCTCTATTACCATATCGCTCAATAAAAATGCAGCAGTGGCTCAGTAGGTCAGTTTGATAAATGCTAGGTGTGATGCACATTTTGTCACATACAGACCAGTGGCAAGTACTACTAAATATTACTGAATCAGTTATGTATAGTTAACAGATGTTTTCCCCACATGAATTACAGGTAAATAAATGGCTTTACTAGCCATTAGAATGGGTTAATAATTTGTGTGTTCAGATGTACCAGAGTGTTAACAGCATTGCTTAGCAATGTGAGAAAATGTCAGAAAATAAAGGCAACAAGTACAATGCTAATAAAAGTTAATACAACAAATAAAATGTGTCATCTTGGTATGGCTATATGCCTGGTGTGTCTGTGAATGTCTGCTGATAGTCTAACCCCATGCTTGCCAAGGACGGCATGATAGTTATAAACTGTATGTACTGTGCCCGATACATATCTCTTTAGTGTCACACTGTCACGAATTGTGATCACTGTTGCCTAATTGCTCAGTCAGAGATCTATCATCGACATGATTTATGTCAATAGCATAGTCTCACTACATCAGTCCACAGTACACCTTGATAGTCATATATGTCCCCCTCACATGTAAGAGTCCCCTGTAGTTGTGTACCTGTAGGTGTTACAGCTTAGCCCATACTATCCCATGTGGATAGCTTGAGAGATATGTACATGCTACAGAAGCTATAGGGCACTTGTATAGATAAAGTAAGGGCAAACTTGTAGAGTATATAAGAGTGCTGTTGCAAACAACATAGCCTATACTGGTATTGATGGACTGTATTTCTCTCTTCCCCCACCCCTTATCTGCATCTTAATTTATTATTGTTATACATCTGTTATGGTTTACATTCAACATATCTTGTTTCAAAACATTATGTTGGGTCTTGTGTTTTATTATTGTTATGTATTACAATGGTTGCATATTAACATAACGTGTTGAATTACCTATGTTGTTGGCCTTATGCCATAACTGTTACTGGCATGCTGTTACTATACTGACTGTTATCTCACTTATTGCTGTGCTCCATATGCTATGCAATGTTATGTTACTGGGTTATTTACAATGTTCTGACATGCTGTTATAACTAACTAAATGTTCTGTCCAGTACTAATCTATACACTTTGACACTCAACAGCAGAGGTCAACTGGGTAGGCCAGTTCCTGGTGATCCACCTACTCTACCTCAGCCAGCCATGGCACTAGGTCCCAGCACATCTGGGACTCAAGCCAGTGGTGCCCCCTCTGCTGGCCCTGCATCACCTACAGGTGTAACTGCCTCAGTGAACAGGGCCTGTCTCCTCCCTGGGAGTGGGCATGGGGGGATTGTCACTCGAGAACAGCTACTGGTGATGCACAGGATCATGTGTTATGGCTACGAGGATCGCCTGTGCTGGATTGAGGGCAAACTCACCAACCAGGAGGGGCAAGCTGCTCCCGGCACCCCCAGCACAACCACCTTTGGGCCAGTGAAGCAGCTGTGTTGACTGCCCATGGGTGGGGAGCTCAGTCTCACTGTTACCATCTGGGGGTACATGGCTCTCTGATTCCACAACACCCTCCCTGTCCAAGGTGTTTACCCCCTCATGTATCACATACCACCCCTGTATGCTGTCTTGTCTGTTTGCAAATGCAACTTCTCCTAACCAAACTTACCTCCCCACATGTACCTATATCCCTTCAACATTCCACTCACGCCTTAAAAAAAGTGCATCTGTCCCACAAAAACAATATCACCCCATACATAGGTCTATTTCCCAGCCATGTCCACTGGACACAATCAATTATTACAATAATTAATGCACACAGTTATGTTGTCCTCACCCCTCTCTCTAAGGTTTGAGGCTCCAAATTCTCTACAACCTGCACAGCTGTTGCTGTACAAGAAGTAGAGCACTAGGGTCCTTTCCTACACCCATCCTTATCTGCCTTTCAGTATGTTTTTCCCCTGCTTGCCCCCATTTCACCATTTCCTATCACCCCTTTTTTCTTTTTTTTAAATTAGAGCAGGCTTAAGGGATGTGGCACACAATGCAAACCCACTTAAAACTGCTTTAATCACCTTTTCTGTTTCTGACACTGTTAGGCACGTATGCAAAGTAAGCATCCTTGCTAAGTCTCAAACCTGGGACCTTATCACCTACAGTATAGTGCATTAGCCCACTAGGCCACTCAGCTCTAAAGTAAAACAGGTGTTTCCATAAACATAGCCTGCTTGCCAATGACACACTGCTTGTACATATGTGAAAGTTGGTAGTGTACTTGGCACTGGGATTCAGACACCAAATCAGTCCACAGTCAAATAAATAATGATGGAGGCATGTGAGGCAGGGATAGCAGGTATAGCTGTCAACTGCGCAGACTGTTGCAGAATGTCCATATTTCTGCCACCTACTTTTGGAATATTTTCACAAAAGCTGTTCTGTGTGCTGAAGTACTGGCAAGTCGGTACTTATTGAGGTAAGAACATCATGACAGACAGTTTAGTGACACACGTCATACCCATCTGAACACACATGCTTATGCAAATCCTGTGCAGCAGACTGTATGCATGCACATATATCTTGCAAATACACCTCCTCTAGTACTGATTCAGTAGCTCAGTTTGCAAAATTCCTAGCATGCTGTACATTTTGCTACCCACAGTCCTGGGTTTGAATCCAGTGTGTTGCACTTCAATGACATGCCCGTGAATACAACAAATAATGACTTAGAGTCCTGCAATTTTAAGCAGAACAGGTTGCTGCTATTGCATTCACTGATACCCTAATTAGCACATCAAAGGCCTGTAGGTAGGGACACTGCAGAAATATGTATAGGCTTCCTAAATGTCCACTATCACTCTCTAAATGGCACTATTACATAACATATGCACCTTAAGCACATGCTTCACCTGAACTGTTATGTTTATCCTCTCCATGGCTCTGCTGTAACAACAGAGCTGACACTACTCCCTCACTGACACATACAGCTTGCTGTCCGCAAATGTGTTCACACTCCCCAATATGACTCCTGGGCAAAACACAGCAGTTGCAGCCTGCGACATATGCAGCAGTATGTTCAGCTACCTGCTACAGACCTGCCATACCTCACAACTCCCCCCTAGAACAAGGGATCCACACAACACCCATACATAAAGGGGTTGAGGGGTCAAAGGTCAAGTGACAGGGACATATGTCAGTCTTCCCCTACAAACATACACAGCTGATAGACCAGCAGCTACTGCAGCAGCATGCATATTCTGAAGCATATGATGTATGATACTCACATCCATCTTCCCCCTTACTGACCACAACCCACAATGTTTAACACTGAACTGCCACATAATCAGAAATTCAGTTCACAATGGCCAAACATAGCATGCAAAACTGTGGACGTACCACATAAATCCCAACAGTGGACTGTATTTTTACCTACCCTCTGCTATGCTGTAGTCTCCACACTTCGATAATGTCCATCTCACAGACTAGGAAAGAGACCAAGGCCTACATGAAGGCCTTAAATATAGCACTGTTGTTGCATGTCATTGGCTAATGAAAGTGCAACCCAGCTGTTCGGGATGTAATTAGCAAGTCTGAGCCATGTAATGGTGCACAGGTAATCACCTGTTAATGAGCATTACCTACAAAAGGCAAGCAGCTGCCTATGGTAAACAAGTCTGAGATTTGCTTTACTAAGACAGACTGCAATTTAAGAAGCATTTCTCTTCAGGATTTCTGCACAAAAAAGGAGTACAGCACTCTACCAAATATATAATATAAGTCCCCATTTAATGAGGCACAGATGGGAGGATGCAGTTTTGGGGAATAGGGATTAAAATGGTAGGCCTGTAGTGCATCTCTGGGACGGGCATGTTGGCAATAGTCTGCTGTCCAGCACCTACAGACATGCCTTTCAACTCTGCCTGCTGTGACATAGATTACAGCTCTGGCCCTCTCAGTCCCTCCTACAATGGTTGGCTCCTGTACAAATGCTGCTGGATTGGCTGTTAGACAATAGTGACAGTACGTAATGGTGGGTACAGCTGACATATCACATGATGTACTGTCATTCAGCTCCTCTCAGTCTGAATGTCACACAGGAATAGTTCAAATATAGGACAGCTGTCCCTGACTGTCCCTGATGTACTTTGGCTAGGTACTGTTTAGTTGACATTCGTATCTCATCACTTAAGAGCTATGGCAGGCATACCTGTTGATTCCCTACAGCAGGACTTCAGGTCATAGCCACATAGCCAGTAGCAGTGGGGGACACAGGCCCAAGCTTAGCAACAGAGTGTACATATTGATCATACAAAGTAAGGGAATGAATACGGTAACAGATATTATCGTAGCATAACTCTTTTCTGAGGGTTCTGGCATGTGACAGCCAGATTCCCCATAGTCTGAGATCAATCATCAAGTATTGTCCAACCATTTTCCAGACATCCACATGTTTCTGGCACAGGGTCCACATATATCACGCACACATACACTTTCCACAAACATCTGTGTACTGCAGAAGTTGAACACCTACAGGGAAGATACACTACAGCACATTTGCAGTGTTTCTGTCATTGTGTCACATGGATCATGCTGGACTGTCCCCATATACTTGCAGTAAAACTCACCTATTTGTCAGTCAATGGCTATATGACTTGGTACTGGGATGTTATCCATAGGGGACACACAACAGTAGATGACATTGATGGGAGTGGAGACATACAACACACTCCATCACAGCACACAGGGGCATACCCGGTATTGCCACTATGTTGCTGATAGCCACATACATACTGTGTTGATAGATGGTGGAGTATGATGTGGGAGTCAGTGGAGGATAGTGCAGGACAATTTGGATGTGAGGGTGTGTACATAGTGGAGAGCAATGCATGTGGTCCTGTGATGTAGTTCCCCTCTTCTTGTCTTTCAGAAAGGATGCATAGATGGAGGCACTTGCCATTTTCAGCCGTGGAAAATTATGTGATGCTGGATGGTCTCAGACTGCATCACAACATAATGCTGTCCAGGAGTCACTAGAATCATGAGTAATGTGCTTCACTGTGGGCTGACCTCGTCACAGCAGTAAACCAAGTAGGGCTACAGGAAAAAAGCTACGAGCAGGTCCAACACCAGACAACAGATATGATAAATGCTGCATGGCAAAGGGTCTCTGCTGTGGCCAGGGACCATGCTGCCACCAGTGGAGTGCCTGCAGCAGAACAACCACTCTTGGCCACAGAGGAATTCCTGGTGAACCTGGGATCAACCACCAGCTCCCAAGCATTCATCACCCCATACATTGTGGAGGTTTGTGCCACAGCTTCCACAGCAGAGGATTGTCCAGGTAACCCTCCTGTGTCCATCATTGTAATACTGTATCAGTAATTGTGGTAGCCCCTGCATACCAGTACATGGATGTTAGGTCAATCTGCATTAGGGGAGGGGATTTGTTTGTAATGCACACTTGTGCACACATATTCAGAATGTCACCAATGTGGGCAGTATCACAGTTTCTACTATACATATTGATATATATATATATATATATATATATATATATATATATATATATATATACATACTATCCTGTAACAATGCCACTTTTGTTTTTGCTGACAATACCTCTCCCTCACATTTCCATAGGTACATCAGTTGTGGACGGAGTCCAATGTCCTGTAGCCAGTGAGTGTGAAACTGTTTTTGTATGGGTCATATATTCCCTAAGAATGTTCAGGGCTGCCATTTTGCTGTACACACAACTGATATGCTTGGCCAGATTACAACACTTGTATGTTCAGTGTCGGAAAGGTTAACTAAAATGCATTGAATTGGTAATCACAGTAGTATATTTGCAGAAACTGTAACATATTTGCACTTAGTTATGTGAAGGTCTATGCAGTCTGGTATACAAGGGACAATAGTATGGTCAAGACGGGTGCGCTGTGTTTTAGGTGTAGGTCTATCACATACATTGATATATCACTTATCGTAAAGATGTATAGTAGTAGCAACATTAACCAGACAAAGCTGCAGTGCATGCTATAAAGGGTCTGTCTTGTCTGTGTATGTTGCAGTCTGCTTGTGTGTTGTGCATGGGATAAGAAATACAATATGGTATGTGTAATGCAGTTGTGGCATCTCATCTGTATGTATGTGTAGATCACCAGACATAATAGTGCAGGTATTAATGTACATATGTTGTCTTCCTCCTCAGAGGTGACCATGGGGGGTTGGAGTGTGTCCCCCTCACAACCTGATATCAGTGTCTCATCAGACTCTGATGATTATGGTGGCCATACTGAGGCACAGGTGTGGTTGTTGGGGGCTGAATATGTCCCATGGGTTGACATCCCACTTCCTCCCCCATTGTCCCAGCACAGAGTCAGTATGCCCACACATACCCAGTCCTCTGCAGCCACAGATATCAGACAGTCAGAGTGTGGCAGCATTGAGCAGGAGAGTGTGGCAACTATGGCATCAGTGAGTGCAGACACTAGTCACAGTGAGATAGCTGACAAGGTCCCACATAGGCAGGTTGACAGGGGTTCTTGAAGGAGGACTGCTGTCCATCCACCACCTGTCACAGGTGTCACATCTCAAGTGACTTGATGCATGTTTCAGTCCATCAAGGAGGCACAAGCACTTCTGAATGCAACAGCAGAAGGATGCTCAGGATCATAGATGCATCACTGTCTGACATCCATGACTCCCTCTACCATATTGCTAATGCCATGCATCATTTCACTAATGTAGTAGACAGATGATGGGGTGAGACATTGTCAGTCCTTGGACCACACATTGTCTGTGCTAGAACATGTGGTGGGAGTAGGGCATTGGACACGTGGCCTTAGGTCAGCAACAACATCTGCTGAGAGTCCATGTGTCATGCACACTCACAGTCCCATAGTGGCAGTATCTCCAGCACTACAGAAGGGAGTGTGCTGTCCATACCAAGACTTGGCAGGCCATGGGCATGTGGTCCTGGGTGGTCACGTGAGGGCCACAGGCACAGCAGACACCAGTCACCATCAGCGAATAGTACCGCATCTGACCCTGGGCATGGTGTTGCCAGTGCCACTCCTGGCAGACACAATTCCCGTGTTCATGGCTAGAGATGGTGAACTGTCTATCCTGCCATATATGGTCCAATACTGTCCAACATACTCACATGTAGGGCTAGCACATGGCTTGACTGTGTACGCCCACACACTTAAACATGACTCTCACATGCAAGTCAGCAACAGACACACACATCACCCCTTCATGGCCCAGCTGACCAGCACCCCCTTATGACTCACACACGTGATGTCAACTGTTTGCACAGCCTAGGCCTCTGACACCCCCACACCACACCATGTGCATATGATGATACCTGTGTCACGTCCCTGTCTTCCATACTATCAATGCAGGGACATGCAAATATGTTTCTGATGCACAGGGTGACTATAGTACATTACATGACATTTTGTAGTGTGCCATGACAGGTGCTGTATGCTGGCATGTGTCATGAGTACACATCAAAGTGTTTGTATGTTTCTTGTATGATGTTACATCAGTGGTAGTGTTGCAGACTGACAGGTGTCTGTCAGACTTTTGTATGTTTCTGAACCAGAGGTCTGTGTGGCTACACTGTGGAGACTTGGTAGCAATACAGCAGCTAAGGATAGCATTGTAGCAAAGCGGAAATATGACATCAGCAGGGTATGGCTGTATATGTGCATGGTTACCTAGGTGCGTATGTATAGAAGAGTGTCAGGGACAAAGGGGGCAGACAGCATAATCCCACATGCATACCCCGTGGCATGGCATGCTACCCTTGATATGTGTCACCTGGGTGTTCTGTACCTACAAATGTAGGTGTTGGAAGATAGCATGTATGCCTACATACATGTGGGGTATTTAGGGCCAGCAGCTAGTCACAGGGACTTAAAATGTATAACCATTACAACGGACGAGACAGGCATACTGCTGCAAGGGGATATACTTACACACACAGACACACACACACACACACACACACACACACACACACACACACACACACACACACGTGCGCGCACACACACACACACACACACATGTATTACACACTACAGCTACTAGTACATGCACCACTAGCTACATTTGGTGTGCAAGTGGCTGCAGCACTACATCACTTTACACCTTTATGTGGCTATATATATATGTATATATATCTATATATATATGTGTGTGTGTGCCGGGTCCATGTCAGATGGACGAAAGCTCAGTTAACCGACTACCACATCAATGAGATGACATTACCAACAGGACAAATCCCCCGACAATGGTAAGTCAATGTGTTACAGAACGGAATACATTCCCGTTTCCTTAATACACTCAAAAACCACATTAAAACATGTATAGCAGGGGGGTAAGCCCCCCTAGACCCACCACACCCCCCTACTTAAATATACCAACTCCAAGATCGCACTACAGTGAGGGAATGGGACTAACTCCCAGTCTGCACTACTCATCATTGTCGGGGATTTGTTCTGTCGGCAAAGTCATCTCATTGATGTGGTCATCGGTTAATTGGGCTTTCGTCCATCTGACATGGACTCATGTGTGCCACATACTGATAGATAAGGGTAATCATATCTGAGGGGGATAGGGAGAGACAGATACATATACATAGCTGTCTGCATGTACAGAGATATCATACACATCTCAGTTCTTTAGGTAGATGAGGCATCAGATATGGGCTGAAATTAGCTAAGTGGAGGACCATGTCCAGGGTGATTGTCAGTACTTCCAAGGTGAATCCAGGCCAGCCCTACCTGTACTCCAGTCCTGGATTATTTGTGCTACAGCCAATTGGTTGGTGCACCTGATTTAGCAGTCCAGCACCAGTCTGATATTATGTCCAAGGAATTCTCTGGCTGTGAGCTGCACATAATATTTGACTCATACCTAGGGTGTGTTCAGATGTAATAGACTATACAGGGTTTTGCATCATATGTCTGGTACATTTTACATAGCATTGTGATTCTCTGGTACATCACTGGGACATCATTATAGATTGATGTTAGGAACTGATGAGATGCATTTGAGGTACTGACTCCATACACAGCAGGGAACTCATGCTACTGCATGACCTGTTATTCTTTGTACTTTTTACATTCTTCTGGCCACAAGTTAATCATTCTGCTTATATGTCGGCATTTCTCCCACTCCTGTTATTAGCTTTGTCCATATTTCCTGCTCTGAGTAGTTGTAGGCTTGCTGTGACTGGGGTACATAATGTAACACCACACACAGGACAGATAGGGTTACAGACTTCACACCTCTAACTGTACATGTTTAGCAGGATGTCCAGCATTCCGACCCATATCTCTGCTCTTCTCCTTGGACAGTTGTGAATGTTTGGTAATATAGAACTACATGGTGCCCACTGACTTGTTGTAGGTAGTGATACAGTTATGTGATGGCCTTTACATCCTGCTGCTACTCTGACTTGTTACAACCTGTTGTTATACTAGCCACCTTCTAGGTTATTCAGAGCATGTGTAATGTCCATAAATGGGGATCCCAGTCCCTCCATTTTCTATGACTTTGTCCAGCTTTTTTACAGTAACAAATAGTAACATGTTAACAGTCTGTGGGACTCTTTCCATAGGAGTACCTCACATGCAAAACTGCAGCTGCAGCCAGCTTTGAGCCATGAACACCATCAAATATGCTAACATACTTAGCCCACTGATCCACACCATCCACCAGACAGTGAAGTTTAATTCCCGACACTATCAACATCAGAGAGACATACACTTTGAGGAAATAGAACATGTCACCAGGTTGTTTGGGACAGCCCTAAGATTGTGTGGTCTTCTGCTATAACCTTGCAAACATACTGTTACTGTAGTTGTATGGGAACATGGTTGTGCTGGGGATAGGGGATTCTAGCACTGACAGTCATGCATCTGTCCTATGACCACACTCTTTGGCATTTCCCTCACATACTGCAGTGGGTTTTGCAGCCTTGTGGCCTACTGCATATTATGGGGCAGCCAGTATTGGACAGAGTTCCTGTTGTCCCAGATAGCTGTTAGTTCTCTGCAGGTAATCCAGTAGCCCACTCTATTCCCTTGTATATATGCGGCAGGTCTATACATATGCTACTATAGTCTAGTACCTCATACATTTGTTGTGAATAAGAGTGACTTACCTTGTGAATGCCGCAGTTGAGAACAGTGCTTCAGAGCTGACAAGTCTGATGCACGCAGTATACATCCAAATCATAGTAAGGTGTAGGTTGTGTGGTGTGACTGGCATCCTTTTTACTATGTATATGAGTCAGAGTGAGGTGTCAGTCCCTAGGGCCATAGGTTGTCAGTTCATGTGCTATGCATTGCCCCTTTGCCAAGGCCAGGGCATACTGGGCACGTCTACATCTGCCTACAGGGACAGGCGCAGGAGGTTCCTCCTCCAAGTCCCCCTGTGGGTGTGGCTGTGGGGACCTTGGCACTGGTAAGGGGCTGTGTGTTCCTTCCCTGTGATGATCCACCGCAGATGTTTCCACAGGATCATATTGTGTAGCATTGCATACACTGCGAACATCTGTGCATATGTGGCTGGAGAATACTGCAGGTCTCCACCAGATATATTGAGGCAGTGGAACCATGACTTGAGCAACCCAAACACACACTCTATGATGTTCCCAGTTTGTGCATGTGCCTCATTATGGCATTCTTCAGTAGGTGTGTGAGCATTTCTGATGGGTGTCATCATTTTTATTTTTATTTATTTTATTTTATTCCATAGTTCCAGCACATAGCCAGCAGCCCCCAGTAGATGACCATATGGGATGTCCCCCCTGGCAATCATCTGGTACAGCTGTGATGCATGCCAGATAGGGGAGCCGTGATAACTGCCAAGGTTGCCAGTGCACACACACACTCCTGATAATGCCCTGGGAAATGCACATGATGAGGCAGTTGGAGTGATACACCTTGCGGTTGATATAGACTCTACCCTCCTCACCAAGCAGTGCTTTGGTATAGACATTAGTACAGTCTATGGCATCCAGTACCTCAGGGTAGTGTGCTACGTGGTAGAAGAGACGCATACTGCTGGCCCTCTCCTCAGGGGTGCGGGATAAATAAATGTGCTCACTGGCATGCATTTGCATGGCAGCCAGGAACTGGTAGAGTACCCTGGATGCAGATGGCTGTGAGACCCCCATCATGTACCCAGTTGTTTTTTTGAAAAGTATCTGTAGCTAATAATCTAAGGCCTACACATACCTTTGCTTCCACTGGGATGGGTTCCCCTCTGTTGGCTCTAGGTCTGAGTTGAAGGTGGCAAAGCTCGGTGAATTCTTGTAGTATGTCCCTGTCCACCCTGTAGTGCTCTACAATCTTCAGGTCATGTAGCTCCTGGAAGGTTACCCTGGGCCTGAACACTCTTCTCTTTCTCAGCCTAGACATATTGTCAATAGCAGCATCAACACCGGCCTCAGCCTCTAGCACATACAGATGTAGAAGAGCAGCAGCATCCCCCTAGCATTCTGTCAGTTAAAATTGCCAAGTCTGTACTCCAGTGGTGCAGAGTATGGGGGAAATAAATCAGACTGTAGGGTGTATGCATACTTAATAGTGGGGGATGCAGATGCAGCCTGTGTGTTTGGCCAACTATGATGCATTTCACCTTCTAGGTATATCATTGGGGGTTCGAATGACCATTGTCAGTGGAGCAGGGCTTATCAGTAATTTATGCATGATTGGCTTTCCCAGGCTATTTCATTTTCTTTTTTTTTAAATGCTTTCCTTGCTAAGCACTGCTAAGCACTGCAGTACAGCATGCAAACCCACAACACTGGTTTAAACAGTGCTCAGCGGTCTGGACACACCCCCATGCATGGGCATGCTCAGCATAGCTTAAACCTGTTAAAACATGTGTCCCGCAGCTAATCAATACTTGACAGCTCTAGACCCACCCCCCCTGCTTAGCTGTGTGGTGCCACAAAGCTCCAATCCACTTAAACATATAGTGACACACACCCTTTCCATGTCAACTAGCTGTTCTGTGGACACCTACAGGGTTCCAGGGCTACACGGGTTTTATCTGCAGACACAGTGGCCCACTTTTGCTATTCAGTAACCCCAGCTCATTTGCATACATTTCCTTGCACATAACCTGGATGCCTCATTATTCCAGGGCCTGCCTCCTTAGCAACCACTGAAATCTACCAGTGTACATACTGCATGTAGGGCCTTATAATGCATTATTCTCACATATGTCTTATTTTTAGTTTTTAAATATTTTAATATTTTTTTTTTTGCATAACGGCATGTTTGTACATTGCTGCAAGCCACGCAAAGGTAATATGGGTATTAAAAAAATTATATTATTTTATATTATTTTGCATTAGTTTTTGGACTCACAGGGCATAGTTTTGCACATATCTGTGCCTATTATGGAAAATCTGACCTTTTAATTGCCCTTTTCCAGCTCCTGTTCAATTTTTACATTTCTGTACATGGATTTTCTCTGTACACTTCTAACAGCAACATGGTTCCAACAATGATACCTATCTGCTTGTTGGATCACAAAACACACTCGTTTGCATGCAATTCACCTGCTAATGAGGTGATTTGCATGCCACAGACACTTCTGTGTCTGCACGCTCAAGCACACCCCTCTGCTCAGTTTCCTGGATCCCACTGCTGCTTGATTCCATGTTAGCACAGTGACACTCTGCCTACACGGAAAATCACTCTGTATAGGCTTTATTGAATTCCCCCCCATGCTTTTTTTCCCTAATTCTATCTGCCACTTGTTGCTCCTAGTTTTCAGTCTAACCCTGCCATATCATTTTTTTTTACCTTGATTTTTTTCTTGAGAGACCTTCAATGTAAATATTATAAATAAAAAGTGTTTTCTTTTTAATTGTATGTTAAGGGCAAATTGTTCTACAGAAATGCATTAGATGTGTGGTGTTCCTCATTTAGGATTTATCAGTTAGTGTTTGGTCATGAAGGTGCAATGTGTAGAGCAATTTTACAGATTTTAGCAATGTCTCTGATGAGTTCAAGGAAGCACAGAACATGCTCAGTTTTAATATGTGCAGCACTTTTTCAGTGATTTATTAGAATGTGTTTAGTTTTGTTTGGCTTTTATCATCTGTAAGGATTTTGAATCTGGCCAGGAATATATTTGCTCTTAATAAGGTGTGCAGTACTTTTTATTAGTTTATTAGACAGTTTTCATTTTCCTTTTGGCTTGTTCTTTGTCCTCAGCGAGTATTTTGAATTTAGCCAGTGCTGGGCAAGGCAATGGTCAGACCACACATTCAGTACCACACTTGTGTACTGTGTGCAGATGTGGAGGCCTTATAAGGAAAGGACATCATTGTACTAGAAGCAATTCAGAGGAAAACTACTAGCAAGATCCATATGATGGAGATTAAGGAACACAACCAGAAGGTAGAAGACCAAAAAGTCTTATCAGATGAGGCCAAATTAGACAGGGGCATGATATCCATGTACAAAGATCTCATAATCAGCATTAAAATGGGTCATTCTGTACAAGAAAGAAAGAATGAAAAAAAGAAATAGCAGCAAACATTAGGGAATGGACCTATTAAACTGACTACCAACATGGGACTTTAGAAGGAATTGTCAAAAGCATTCAAGATGGCATGGGGAAGGTGGAAAAATAGTAAAGGTAAAGGATGAATGGGAGGTAGAATGCTAAGCACTTAAAAGAGCAGACTAGATGGGCTTATTGTTTCTCTCTATCCTCAATCAGATGTAATATAAATTTAATATTAGGTAATGAAGTAGAGACATTTATAGCTGGTGATTTGACATTTATTGTTATGGTAGCAGGTTCATAGCTAAGTAGTAGGTCAGCTATCACTACTGAATATTCTAAACCCTATACCTCATGCAGGTGATTTAAACACCTTAACCATTTTGCCAACCCCCAACACCAGAAGGGCTATATGTTCATATAGAAAAGAGAAATCAACATATACAACAGCATAGTTTCTACAGGCATGTCTCTCCTACATTTACTGCACTTTGTTTTACAACAAATTCAATAACATACTGATATCCTGCAGGATTATGTATCATGTTTATTATTCATGTACTCTAAACAGATGTTAAACGAAAATTATGGTACAGGGATTGCTTTCATGTTTCATTTCATTGAACTGATCTTTTTTGTTTTAAACAGTGAATGATGAATAATTCTAAACATTTGGAAGTGTACTTTATTTTGAAATATATATATATATATATATATATATATATATATATATATATATATATATATATATATATATATATATATATATATATATATATATACATATATATATATTTATATGTGTGTATATATAATATATATATATATATATGCATACGTATATAAACCTTTTATACCCTATTGTTTCTATTACATCCACATCCAGTACTCATCTTTATATACTTAATCTGTGTCATATCTGCTCTCACCTACTATCTTTTTTTCACAAAAATGTGTAAGTTCCACTTAATTTTCATTCATGGCTAATACTGCCTTTCTTCTGTCATCACCTCTACATTATTTTTTTGTATACTACTCTTTTTTTATACTATTGTATTGTACTATTGCATTATATTGTATTATAGTTTTTGTTGTATTGTTGAATACTGAGCTTTTCTCCCCATATATATATATATATATATATATATATATATATATATATATATATATATATATATGGGTCAACTTCATTCTCCTAAAACTCATTTGACTGACTTTCATTTGACCAAGACCAAATCACCTAAAGTTCAAATTGCCGACAACTCATTTGACTGACTCTCATTTCACCCACTTTCAAGCTATAGACATGCTGTGGGTTTCCCTGCAACTGTGACTTGCTTGTGATAAAAAGAATTACTGTAACTTACAGTGCTGACTGTCAGAATACAGATTGTCATATAGAAGGTAGTGTTGTAGTGTTTCTAATTGTGGGTATGTCTCTTTATATTTGTATGGGAAGTATCTAAAGTAATATGGTGGATACTTTTTGTGTTCCCAGCAGTAGTGGCAGCGTGTAGAGTACTGTAAGCCAAGTAAAAGGTATATGACCTTTTCCCCACTGTAGTGTGATCCTGGAGTTAGTATATCTAATTGGGGGTGGGGGGGCACTGCCCCCCACATTGGGGTGTATGGGGGGCATAGCCTCCCACCTAGTTTGGTTTTATATTGTCTGGATTCTGTTAAGAGGATAAGTAAGTAGTTTTTAAGTTATGGAAAGAGTTAGTCATTGGTGTTGTAAGTGTGCATGTCTATGGTGTAAAATCTAGTATGCTGAAATTCAGCATTGTAAGCTGTCAGTGAAATGAGAGTCAGTCAAATGAGTTGTCAGTAATTTGAACTTTAGGTGATTTGGTCTCGGTCAAATGAAAGTCAGTCAAATTAGTTTTAGGTAAAGTGAGGCAAATCCGTATATATATATATATATATATATACATATATATATATATATATATATATATATATATGTGTGTGTGTGTGTGCATGTGTGTGTGTGTGTGTGTGTGTGTGTGTATGATGTGATTATTGTGAACATCATATGTCAAAAATATACTAAGTTCGGTTTACTTTACAGTATATAATGTATGTTTATCATTCTGCTTTACAGTGCTTAGACATGAAATAACTAGTTGTGTGTGTGTGTGTGTGTGTGTGTGTGTGTGTGTGTGTGTGTGTGTGTGTGTGAGCATGTGTGCATGTGTGTGTGCGCGTGTGTTAGTGCTACATTTTACTAGTAGTGTTTGCATTATGAAGACTGTTTTCTTAGAATTCAGTACACCAGTAATATCTTGCTAAGGAATCTGCCTGTTTCCCTTTGTCCAATAAATCTTCTGACTTGCATTTTTTTTCTAAAGTACCTTTAGAAAATTATTTGCCCTGGCTCAGTAAATTATCTGTTGCAGGAACATCCTGTTATCATAAAACGATAATCTATTGTATGTCCTTTTTCAACACATCACCAATAACTTTATGGCTTAAAATCAATACTTTGTAGTTTAATAGATTTATTTATCTTTTCTGGGAATTGTTTATTTTCTAGTGTTATGTCTCCTACTAAAAACTGTGGTTTTTATTTATTTTATTTATCGAACTCTATGAACTTCAAAAGTATATGGGGAAATACAGATCCACACATGAACTGCAGGTAAACCAAAAAGTATGTAAGAAAATAAAATAAAAGAATTACATACAGAAAAATACCGAAGTAACAGTGATAACATTAATGGCTTATAACAAAAAAAAAAGAAAATGAAGGTCACATGAATGTTAATTGAAGAAACTTGCATTTTGTAGTCTTAATGAAAGCTAATTGAGTTACAGCTTATAACATATTTGTGTTTGTAATTCACTCTGAACAGCTCACACCTTCAAACAGCCCTCCTACTTCACTTCTCCTGGACCATCATCCATCCAAGGCTTTCTTGATGGCGTCTTAGAACTCATTATTTACTCAACCATCTGTATCAAAGGGCACTGGTTTCGGGATTAACAACTGTGAAACTCCAGTAGCTAACTCTGTTTCCTTTGACAAAGTCACATTTAGTACTTCATTCATGCTTTTGACCAACCAGCCACCATACTATGCATTTTGTCAGCTTCTTACCTACTCTATGTCCCATCTGCTTATTTGTTTCAGACATAACTAGCCCATGCAAAAAGTTCTGTCTGCTTGTAGGACATACCCATTGCATACTTCCCTAGTCCTCACTGTTAATTATTAATCCAGTTGCCCATTGCCAAACCTTCACTTTTTACTAAAATATGAGTCTTCTAAATATGTTTTTTACTATGTATTTATTATTTTATTTATTTGGCATTTGCTAACGGGGTTAGTCTGACTGGGTAGCAGCCCTTTTTCAGTGGAGACCTGAGGAGAAAAGCTCCACTATTACAAGTAAAAATGTAGACAAAAGGTAGGGGAAAAACAGCTCCATTATTACAAGTAAAAGAAGTAAAAAAAAGTTACATATATAGATAAAATATGTCAACAAATAACAGAGTAACAGAGTTGCATACAATTAAATAAAGTGACCAAGTCAAATATGATAAAAAGGTCACAAGTATGCATCAAAGAGAACAAGTAAATTATAATGCAGATTATATAGAAGAGATAAACACAAAGCAAACTCATGGTACTAAGTCCAAATATCCAAGAATACAGCACTGGAAGCTATAAGTACTACTGCCTATTAGTAGGATTTTAAAAGCAGTTAGCAGATAAAGGAGGGAGAAGTTGGAGGTTACTGCAGTAGCGGGTAGATTAAGTTTGCAATGTCTTGTACATATGTTTTTTATGTTAATGCAATGTCTTATGCAGTCACCCAGTAAATTTAACACATGACTGACACTTTTCTGGCAAGATCCAGTGGCCAGGCATCTATCTACATTTGCTTTCATATGGGGAAATACTCGTAACAAAGCTGTGATTTTTGTATCTCCATGGAAATGTAATGTAGAAACATATGAACAATAGTAGGTAAGAGATCATGAGGACTATAGGACGCCTAACCATATGCACCTTTAAATAGATACTTCCCTTTTCAAACATTTAATATAGCTTACCTTCCAAATTGATCAGATCCTTGCATAATAATCTTCGTGTAAATTTGTGTCTACCCATCCAGTTATCAAGACTAGCCTTAACAGTAGTCAAAGTAGTATTTTGTTTGACCTATAGTGGTAACATATTCTTTAGGGTTGTAATACATTGAGTTAGGAACCTATACCTCCAGTGAGACTTGTTTACTTGGTGTAGATTTAGGTCCCTAGTGTAAGTGTTTGTAGTTACACTTGTTTTGCAAAGAAAGAGCGGGTCAAATAGGACTGGGTCTTTCATGGCTCAAAGGGCAAGACACAGGTTATCTCAGAGCAGCCTATAGGCTACTGAGCATAGTGAGATTGTGCTAATCTATCGTGATAGATGAATAACTTGTTCTTTATTTTCTTAGTAAGGTATTGTTATTGCCTTTCAAGCTGAGCATTATACTTTGACCTGTACACACTGAAGAATGCATTCTATTCAAGAATGGGTCTGATAAGGGAAGAATGTAGGGGTAGGATGAATTTTTGGATCTTAAAGACATTTCCTTTGAAATAAACCAGGCCAGATAGAAGAATTTCCTGACTATGATGGAAACATGATGACTGAATGAGAAAGAATTGTCCAGATAATTACCAAGGTCTGTTATGACTGTATCCATCTAAAGGGAAGTATCAGTTAAGACATATGAAGTGGGATCAGTTTTTTTACCAAATGTTACTACAGTGTACTTTTTTTTTTAAATTAACTTCGTTTTCCGTACCCCAGATGTGCCATTGCTCCAGCCCTTGCTAGTGTGGTTTAGTAGCAGTGGATGAGCAGATAACAGTGCCAGCTTGCTGCCATTAGCACATTTAGTCAACAACACTTCTGGGATATTAAAATGGATTTCTTCAAAGTAAATGACAAACAGAAGAGGTTCCAGTACTGATCTGTGTGGTACTCCACTAGATACAATTTTATGTTCATAACCTGGGATCTGATGGATAGCCAATTTGCAATCCATGGGACAATACAGAGGTTTAAATTAAGTTTTACTATTTTTTTAACAACACCAGCATGGGGGTTAGCACTGGCCAGATCAGGATATGCAGTGTGTGACCACTCTCCACAACCTCTGTAACCTTTACAAAAAAAGCTTACTAGGCTCATGAGACTTGACTTGTCTTTTGCAAATCCAGACTGTTTGGGATGTTGAGCCATTATGTTGCTTGTACCTGCATAAATGAGTTCTGTTGTGATACATTTCATTGCTCTGCATAAAGTCTGGTGAGGCTGATGGGCCTCTAAGCACCTGGATCTATAGATGAGACATCCTTGTGCAGGAGAATCACAGTGGTTGTCCTCTAGGCAACAGGCTGAGACTCTGTTAATAGGCTAATGTTGAAAAGTTTAAGTAGAGGATTAGATAGAACAAACTTGGGACTGATGACAATGCTGCCTTTGTTTTCTGGTTCCATGGATGTATTACTTCTAGTCTTTGATGGTGATTGTGGGACTTATTCAAACTTTCTTTCAGGGGAAACTACATTTTCAATGATACTAGGGGCAATACTATGGATAGGTTGGGTAAATGTAGCACTAAATTTGTGTTCTAATTTATTGGCTATATCCTTGGGATTGGCATATGTGATATCTTTACAGAAGAGCTTGTTCCATCGTTGGACTTTATTCCTTAATTTCCTGACATAACTGAAGAGTGATTTGTAATTTTCTTTGGTATCTCTATTGACCTCAAGCATATACTGAGCATTACATTTTTTAATAGTAATCTTAAGTTCCCTGCTGGTATGTTTCTGTGTGGTCCTGAGAAGTCAATGGAGATTTATTACAACGTTTCGTAATTTTTCTTTCTTTTGTTGTACAATTTATAAATACAGGAATTTCGCCAGAGTATTATTCTTGAATATACATTTATATTTAGGTTAGACAGGTACTGACTTCTCTATGCAGCTGTTTAGCTGTTGGAAAAAGTCAGATGTGAATGTGGCAGCCCTCTCAGATAAATTCATTTGCAAGGGATTATTAGGAATTTTGCCTAGGTCTTCTACAAGCTAAGCTAGGTTTGCCCCAGTGAAGAACATAAAGAGTCTGATTTGGTAGTGGGGATGGTACTGATAGGCCTTACAGAAAAGATGACTAACTTGTGGTCAGCTTTAACTAGGGATGAGGAGATGTAAGGTGAAGTACAGGCACGGACTAGACTGGTAAAGACAAGATCAATGATAGAGCCTCCAGTGTGTGTTTTTGCAATTTGCTCTAGTACATTGGAATCAACAAAGTCCAGGAAATGTTGAGCATATCCATCCTAGAGGTGTAAATGTGCCAGTTAAGGCTTCGGTAATCAACATCCTCTAGAAAAAAGGTATTTGGTTTGATATTTAATCCCTAAATGGTGTTAAAGTAATTTCCATGATCTATCTTTGAGTGGACTTTAATGGGGATATGTACGTGGCAAAGAAGTAATAGTGGGATTGTTAATGGTGATTTGGATCTCCAGGATCTAGAAGCTAAGGTTGTTGATAATTTGATGTGAGATGATAGTAATTCTGACAATTTCATATTCTCCCTGAAGTTGCCCAAGGTCCTGAAGGAATGATAGATGCTAAACTCTGGTATACAGGGAGTGTTGTCACTGCAGTGAAACCATGTCTCAGTAATTACACAAATAAGAAAGTAAGCTGCAGTATGACCATGGGGTTCAGGCATCTTTCTATTTAGATACCTAGCACTGAGTAGTGTCCATATGATGCTGTCCAAGAGTCTGAGTTTGCTACGTAGGAATGTTCAACAGGGGAAATTTGCCTAAGAAAGGCAATATGGGGTCAGCAAAGGCTTTAGCCAATATATAAAAGCTCTGGTATGAGAGATGTAAGCCTTCCATGGCTAAATAGGAAGTCATATTGCCATCTCATCCCAGGCTGACACATACTGGAACTCCTTAGAATGACAACAACTACTTTGCCAATTGTTACAACCAATTATCTTTTCTTAGCATCTAGGTATCATTCTAGGTGATAGCAAGATACTACTCAAGACTGGTATCTATCTTGCCTCTAACACATGCATTGTAACTTTCATCAAATCATTCTACATGTCCCTTTACGTGCAGGGCCTCAGGTTATTTATCCCACATGGGCGAACTCTAGATCTTAGTTATAGTTGTTGAATTTAAACGCATTTAGGGTTCTTGTGACAACATGGATCCTGGCACCAAATAAACAGCTTACAGTCACCCTGTCCTTGTCCACTCTGGTGAGTGTGGAGTCTGTAGGCCTAACTATAGAGTCATCTAGGACTAAAACATTTCCCTGTGTAGAAACGGACTTGGTGGACCTTACGGGCTTAGGTCTACTTTCCCAACGACTCTTGACTAACCTGTAGGGATTTACAGTATGTGCATGACAAGGAGTAGGTGTTGCCTTGTGTGTTGAAGGTTGACATCTTTTAGAGTGTGTTCTAGGAGGCTTTAGAAAGCTTTTTTTTCCAGACTTAGCATAGGTTATGGGGTTAGTATTATGTTGTGTCTGATGCTTACTGATGGTGGGTTGATGGAAGAGATTTGCCTCCATGTTTCTTAACTATTTATATCTCTTGCAGGTTGTACCTTCAACTGATAGAAGTAGTGAACAGTCAAAAACATAAGGAAGTTGTTGTACTGCCTTAGAACACCTAATGTGATCAGACTGGCTACAGATGGCTTGACAGCAGGTGTTGAGCCATGTTGACAGAGGGAAGAGGGAAAACACTAGAGCTTCTCACAATAGTCAAGAGTTTAAGGGAAACTGTCATAAAAAACCCTAAAGATTTACAGATGAACTATGTAGTCAGATACTCTTATGTCAGGTTAAATGATGGCTAATCTAGCAGCACTCAGTGAAAAGAAAAAAAAACAGGTCAGCCAAGAATGATAAATAACGGTGATTTGCCAATTGGCTACTACCTGGATACTAGTCTTAGTCTCACCATAGTTACAAGTAGTTAGGAATCTATGATGCTTTGCCCATTCTCTCACAACAAACAAAATAGTAACTACAATATCAAGATGTTGTTGGGTTCAATACACTTGCTATAGTTTTCTCTGTGTAGGTACCTTGTGTAGTATGTAGCTCTGCACAACAGAACACTAAGCTACTCAAAGACCCTGAAGAGATTCTTACAAAATTACAACCAGACAAATCAGAGTAGTCCCATAAACATTGTTCCAATAGAGACCATCAGAAATCAAAGGCCCTCTGCTGATTCACTCACCAGGAGTAAAGCAGTAGAATTAATCCCAGCCTGGCTTCTAAGAAGCAATTATCAGGCTTTACACTGATTGGTAATCTCTAGTAAGACTAGGAAATAATGTCTTATAAAAACATAAATCCGAGCAAGAGTACACATTTATTAGGTTAAGCACTTTCATCCAAACTCATACAAGATTTTATCAGAATCTGACTCATACAGCAAATTCTTCTATTTAAAAGCTAGTAGTCATGTGATCAAACAATATGTCAGCTGATCTTTCTGTTCAGTGCATCCAGACAAGAGTTTGTAAGCATCTGCTTTTTTATACTGTCTCTTTGCTCCTTCTCTCACCAGGAGCAAAACAGAAGTAGTAATCCCAAGATGGGTCCTGAGAAGCAGCTCCTAATCTCTCCAGTGCTTGATAGTCTTGTCTCAGATGTCACAGATTTTCACAGATTTTAAAAGTACAATGGAAAAAAAAAAGATAAATACTCTTGAGTATTCCAGTGTGTACTAAGTGAGTGGGATGATATGAAATAGCCTCAGGTTTTTGCTGGGCCTTACTAGCTTGATCTTTTAGTGCCCAGTAGTGTATCCAGACAAGATAAGAATGAGAGTATCTTCCAAACAATTTATAGCAGGGATGGGCAACCGAAAAGCCACCAATGTAGTAACATAGCCAAAGTGGTCTTAGACAATTGTAACTACCAGTGATTACATCTGTTCCTGTTCTGCTTGCCTTAAATAAGAAATACACTTCACAGATCCTCAAAACAATTAGCTTAATTTAATTATTTTTCAGTCTGAGTGGAAAAGGGTTTTATTCTGACTGATTCTAGCCAAGAACTTTTTAAAACTCTAAAAAAAATGTAGGGTAAAACAAATTTATAAAATAAAACCAGCTGTAATAGACTAACAGCAAAAATCAATAAATAATGGCTGGATTCAAACTTTAAATTAAAAATCTAAAGCAGTCTCACACCAGAAATGGTATCAGAGAACTTGCAGCTCCCGAAGATGAAATACTTTCCTGCTCTGCTTGCCCTAAATAGTAGTGCCCATTGTCTCAGAGCAATACCTCTCAACTTCGTAGCACCAGCAATCTGGGCAAAGCCAAAATTAATGGGGGACAAAGGCCCAAAAATAGGGACCGATTTTAAATATCACTCTTATAAACTTAGAAAGTTGTTAGAATGTCAGGATTTGTGTTATCATGCAGTTGCTGAAGGATATGAAGTCTGAAACTCGAGTGTATGTCATTATTTAATGACGTTGGTCCTCAGTGATTTACTAGATAACCCCAATGTTTATGAGGTACAGACCAAAAATATGAGGCAAAAATCTGGAAATTCAGTGAAAATCTAGACAGTTGAGAGGTATCCATATTCATCAAGGATACCCACACCTCCAGGTCAGTGGCACAGCACGATGCTTCAGAGATCATCCACGTGCAACTAACAAAAGGCAAAACTGCAATTCAAATTGTAGCTTGCTACAGATCACCCACCATGTCCCATGACCCCCATTCCACATTTCTGGAAACACGGAGAAACATAAAGGTCCTACCAAACACCCTAATATTGGGTGATTTCAATTACCCGAACATTAACTGGGAGAACTACTCAAGTACTAACTCCCTTGCCCATCATTTCCTAGAATTTATAAACTCAAACACCCTGGTTCAACTGGTCAACACTCCCGCCAGAGGTGAAAACATATTGGACCTGGTCATCACCAACATGGGTGACCGGTGTTCCACACCGGAGGTCAACCCTCGCTGGTTAGATCTGACCATAAACAAATCACTTTGGATATCCACATTCCGCCCCCACCCCCAGACAAGGAAACCACCATGAAAAAACTTCCAAAAGCAAACTTCACGTTACTTAAGACCAAGGTGGAAAGTTTCAAAGCCCCCATGCTGAAGGATAATGCTGTCCAAGCTGCAAAATCCTTTACTAATGCATTCTACGGGCACCTACAAGAATGCATGGATCGTGCCATCCCAAGCAAAACCAAGACTCACTCCTCCAAGAAAAGGAAACCAGTCTGGTGGACCCCTGCCATAAACAAGCTATACAACAGAAGGAGGAAACAAAAAACAGAAAAGAGTAAAATCCCAAGAAGGAAAGACATCCCTGATCAGTATCAGCAAGAAACTACGATCCCTCATAAAATCATCCAAGGCGAGCTTTGAAAGAAAAATTGCTAAGGACTCCAAAGATAACCAAAAGGCATTCTTTAGCTATGTCAAGAATCTAAGTGTCAATGTTCAGATCTGCTTGGAGTTAGTGCAGAATGGCACAAAATACACTGAGCCAACTGATATCGCCAACATCCTGGCAGACAGGCTCAGCGCAAATTTCACCCCCCCTCTCACCCTCAAAAGGACCCATAACCATACCAGAAGAATGTAGAGTCCCTGAAATCACAGACACTCAGGTTAAAACAGCCCTCTCCAAAGCCAAAAACACAGCATCAATGGGACTGGACAGTGTCCCAGGCTGTGTCCTACACAAGCTCAAAGATGAACTAACCCCTCACCTAAACAAACTGTTCAAACTCAGCCTCTCCACAGGCTACGTACCCATAGAGTGGTGCACATCAATGGTTATTCCACTGTACAAAGGTGGAGCCACAACAGACCTCGGGAACTATCACCCTATAAGCCTGACTAGCTTGGTCTGCAAGGCTATGGAGCACATCATCATGGAACTCATTATCAGAGACATTGGGAACCTCCAAACACTGGACCCTACCCAGTTCAGCTTTGTTAAGGGCAGATCATGCCTCCTAAACCTGGTGGACTTCTTTGAGACAGTTACCAAGGCTATAGATTAGGGAAAGGTGGTACACACAGCCTACCTAGACCTTGCTAAGGCCTTCGACAGCATTCCCCATTCTGGTATTATAAACAAGCTCACCAGCCTGAACATAAACCTCTACGTCACAAGATGGGTTGCCAACTGGCTCATGGACAGAACCCAAATGGTGAGAGTTGCAGGAGCTTGGTCAGACTCTAAACTGGTTACAAGTGGTGTTCCCCAGGGCTCAGTCCTAGGACCCCTCCTGTTTGGCATATACTTTTCAGAGGTACAAGCAAGCACAGGAGGACTATGGCTGACCAAGTTCACAGACTACTGCAAACTAGGGTCTATAATTGACTCCCCGGCTGACACAGACATCCTCCAAAAGGGTCTCACTGAGACAGATACCTGGTGTCAAAATCATGGCCTAAAGATAAATGCCAAAAAGTGCATAGTCATCCCCTTTGGAAAAAACAAAGTATCCACAAACTACCACATAGGTGGTAGTCCCCTAAATACGGAAGACATAATAAGGGATCTGGGGACCCAAGTAGATAGTAATCTCACCTTTGATAATCACGTTGCCAATGTGGTTAGAAAATCCTTCTACGTGGCCCAAATAATCACAAAAGGGTTCGCATCCAGATCAAAAGAGGTCATTGTGCCCCTCTACTCATCACACATCAGACCCATCATAGAGTACAATGCCCCATTTAGGATGTACCTTGCAAGACACCTGCAAGAGCTGGAAAGACCACAGAAGTACCTCACCAAGAGGATCACTGGCCTCAAACAGATGCCCAATGCAGCTCGACTGAAGAAACTCCAGCTATACTCGGTTGCATACCACCTACTCAGAGGTGATCTCTGCCTGACATGCAAGGCCATGTCCAACCCAGAATTGATGGACATGCTCCACCTAAGAAAACCTTATCCCCTCGCCACATGCTCTAGGGATCTAAACCTCACCACAACAATAAATAGGACATATTGGAGGGATAGATTCCTGTCCCAGAGACTTCCCATGCTCTGGAACAAAATTCCAGTCTACATTAGGCAGAGCTCCTCACTAACCCTCTTCAAGAGAAACCTTGACGAGTGGATGGGAAACAGAAAGTTTACCCTGGAGATCACTTCAGTGGCTCTGCTGGACAGAGGCACAGGGAACTAATCTAAGGGGGTGGCGAAAGCCAACACATTCTGGCTAGGCTTAAAAATGCCTTCGGACAGATGGCCTAGTACCTACCTATGAACCTATGTTCAGAACACTAGCGGAAAGCATGACCATTGCTTAAACGTGCATCAAGGAGCAAGAGCATGAACGAAGAGCACAGCAAATTATGTACACAATGCATTATGTGCCTTTCAAACAATGGCCTTTTAATGATTCTGAGTTCTGTAAAAAAAAAAAAATTAGTTTGAAAAGAAAGATTCAACAATTTTCAAACAATGTTTAATTGTTGTACGGTTGTTGTTTTCATTCACAAGATTGTTGCTTTGTTTATCGTCAAGTTGCTCATCTGATGAATTTGACTTTGCCTGCTTGAACTTGCCTGGCCTGTGCATTTTATGAATATTTATGTCACAAGTAACAAATGTGTCTATGTCATATACTCATTTCATCTACCTATGCACATCAACCTGTCAGTGTATGGGGACTTGTTAGGCTATCACAAAAACAATGAACCCCTATATTTCTATTACCTTCTAAACCCTGCATATGGCAATATAAAAACAGTAATGAGAAAGTAAATTTTATTTGTTAAAAATGAATAATTCAAGATGAGTAAGCTTTGTTTTATTGTTTTACATGAAAATGAAGAATATGAAATGAAGAAGAAATAAAGAATTGATTGCAGCAAAGACCCCTTTCAGAACCCACTGCTGTATAGCACTAAAAAGCCTAAATTGATTATAACTGCCTCATCAACTAATATATGCACAGCTTCTTACCACTATAAAACTATGCATCATCCATCTGCCTGTCCAGCACTAAAAACATTCTTTACAACTGTGCTCCCAGTTGGCCATTGCAATCCAGTGACCAAAAACCCCTGTCTGTCTACAAATCTATCAAATCTGCTGGGCATCGCCTGAATTTGAATAAGGTTGCTAAGGCTTGTAACTCTTTACTTCTGTCTATAAGGTCAATACCCTCCCTCCCATCTTTCAAAACCACTCTGAAATACTTCCTATCTAAACTCTGGTTCTGTTCATGCTCAAAACCAGGATAAACTATATAGCCCTAAATTTGAACAAGTACCTATTCATTTCCTTATCATTTCTTACTATCCATTTTTACTTCTATAAAATTCTCTTCCCTGACTATCTCTCTTAATATACCATTAGCCTGTTTTTCCCTGACTTCGTATTGCAATTCTTGTTTATAATAGACTAATTTACCTTTAATTTCTCTACCAACTGTATAAAATTTCTTGAAATATTAAATTATTGTCAAATAACTTGTATTGATTCTTAATTAATATTTTTATATTATGTCTAATTGGTACTTATGTATTATCGCAACCACATTTTCATGGTTGCGAAAAGCGCATACCTGCACAGATAGCGTAGGAAACACTTGAAATGGTTATTCTAAGCTGTTAGTACTGGAAAAAAATGTACATTACTTTTAAGGAACACAAACAGTTTAAGAAATCCTTTTCCTGTTTTGCGTGCCTTACAGATGCCTCAGATCTTGCATCCTGCTTTCTGCTAATGTAAACGATTCAAACTGGCAGGTTAACATCAGTTTAATGGCAGGTAGTAATTGTTGTCATTTTCAGTGCCCAAAAGCAAAATACGGATAGTGTGAGATTTTCTGAAACATCTCCGATTGCAATTGTTTGACAAAGTATCGGACTCTCCCTTTTTTCTTTCACTAACAAAAAGCATTGCTAATAAGTGTAACGACTTTTACATATCCTTACATGTTAAACCTTCACAGCCATGTTGAAGTTGTAATTTTCCTCATTTGTGACCATTGCTCTGGTTTCACTACTGGTTGCAAACGTATGCAGAAAATATGCAGAAAGCAATGCAAATCAGGCAAGTGTAAGTGTCATTACACTGTGGGATAAAGGTTCATGTCATATAATGTACCATGTGAAAAAAAAGCCAGATAATTTTATGGGAAGTGTTAAAATAGGTATTACTAAGGTGTCTGACCTGCCTGGCAGACCATTACATATGGGTGAGTAAATGTTAACAGTTCTTTGTATAGACAGTACGACACCAGCCACGACAACTCGGGCGTGCATCTGTAATGCACGCAAAACAGGAAAATAGTATTTCTTAAATTGTTCCTGTTCCTTAAAGTAATTTACACTTTTTGACCAGTAGTAAGGCCTATAATTAGCAGTTAGAAATGGTTTAGCCACTTGTTTATCCTCAGGTAGGCACTTTTCGCAACCACGAAAATGTGGTTGCGATAATAGGTAAGTACTGTCTAATTTGTTATAATTATTCAAACTGCAGATGTTTTATTGTTCTTAAAATGTTTTGTAATAATTTGGAACTTTTCTCCCAGGGCATCCATTGAAAATAAACTTCTATCCAGTTGAACATTTCTGGTAATCAAATGTCAATAAATAAATTATTTTAACCAAGAGCAAAATTGCAAACCTAAGTGGATTTTGAAAACGTTTAATAAATGACCATCATTTGGAGGAGCACATGAAGAGGGAAGGCATATAAAATTCTAACAGAGCACACAAACATTTAATGTTAGGCAATGTGCGAAATGTACATCTTTACTTTGACTGGAGAATGAATGTTGTCCTACAGGGTGTTATGGTCACCTAATGCTTGGTATAAAAAAAAATGATCCTCCACTTCATGGCAGCATACTAAGCTGTCACAAAGCTGAGACAGAAAAAAAATGGTTGTCGTGTTTTAATGCTTGCTAAATGCAGCTTTACTTTAGCAGGCAGGAAATAATAAAAAGGTAAGTTATAAAAAAAGCTCGACTAGCAAGCATTACTGCGATAACTGTTACAAGGATTTTCCATTTTACTTAAATCTCTCTTGAGAATGGTTTAAAAAACACATTCTCGAGGCAAAAAAATGGAACAAAAATAAAATTCAATTCTGTGCGAGAGATACAGTGTGTTTGTGCATGAAAGAGAGTGAGAAAGCGATAGAGACAGAGAGAGACTGGGAGAGAGACAAAGACAACAAAAGAATGAGAAAGAGGAACAGTGCATACCTCTTAACTTCTTTCCTCAAGGATTAAAATCCAAAGAGGGTATTCATCAGCACACATTACCCAAACCATAAGAAGTGTAAAACTATAATGTCTAGCTTTATTAACTAACTGCAATCACTAGTGATTTACCATAAAATAAAGGAGACAATCAGGGACATTCTACAAAATCAGGGACACTTGTGGAGGTAGGGGATTACAGTGTTTGCACTGCATGATTTTTTTTTCAATTCTTTGATCACAATGACAGGTGAGGTGAAGTGAATCAAGAAATCATCTGCAATTCCTGTACATGAGTATGAGTATGTGTGTGTGTGTGTGTGTGTGTGTGTGTGTGTGTGTGTGTGTGTGTGTGAGACTATGTTTGTGTTGACATTAAAAGCTTATATAAGTACATTTTGGGTGCAAAATACTTCCTCCAGCAACAATTACATATGGTAAAGCAACGTTGAAACATAAGGTAGAGGATGTTTTTTATATCAAAGTTATAAAAATTGTATATACTTATAAAAAGCAAACATGAAACAATTTAACAGGCTGACCATTGTCTAAGCATAGCAATGCTCTCCAGGGTTGGTGCTATTGGGGAAATAGTGCTATTCCATGGGAGCAGAGGCCCTCTGCCTGCTGCTTCAGGTCTCATAATAGCCCTGGTTGTGCATTATTTCCCCAAGAACACCCGCCCTGTCAGGCATTACTTGTTTCCTAAAACACTGAGAATAAGAACAATGTACACGGAAATACCACACCTGCCTTAATTTTAAATATGCTGTAACACACAAAATGCAAGTTCACATTAGAAGAAGTTGGGTGTCCAGACTACAGTCTTAAGCTGTACATGTGATGAGTGATTAAAGGTTTTATTTTTACTTGTGCCAATATGCCAAGAATGGAGCAAGTACAGAATTAGATAACACTTCCAAAAACATTTTATTTGAATCAAAAAAACAAATGGAGAATAAAATACTCAAATTCAGATATGCAAGACATAAAGAAGATGGCTTCAGACAAGTAGAACATACTCGACAGAGTGCACTACCTAGAAATGGCGAATTGACTAATATTAATAAAGACATCAAATCACAAAAAGATACAGTCATGCAGCAGTGCAAATGTAAGCTGGAAAGCACTGGTTGAACCAGACTTGAACCTGGAGAAGAGGCTGATCTTTTACCTGCTCCCTCAAAATTTCAAAGCTCTGAGCAAGAAGATTGAATGACTTAAACAGAAAGAAGTTAATAAATAGATGCAAAGACAATGATAATTCATGAAGAAATTGTAAAAGAAGGGGAGCAGATATAAAATAAATATACACAAATGCCATATATGAAGAGAAAGGTTTACCCCAGGATTCAATAAAATCCATGTAGGCTCTATGTAGAGCCTTCACAGAATGTACCAGTGTACATGGCCACAGTTATTAATCATGGCGCACTGCTGAGGGAGATCACAGTAACATGGATATTGAATACATGTAGGTAATAGTGTAGTGTCCCATGGTTGTAGATTGTCCAGGGAATTCCTGGACAGATCTTATATACAGGAGAAGAATCCCTGTAATGTAACCTGCTACTGTAGAAATATGTGTTAATTTTAATATGTTTTGTTTTATTTTTGTATTTTTAATTTTTTTAATGCCCATTTGCGAGGCATAGCACGGAGTGCAGCAGTGCCAAGAAGCACCAACATATACACAGCTAACACCTGACAGACATCTAAAATTAGAAACCAGATGTAATTAATTATTTATTTTGTTTTCTTTTAATGCCCATTTATCTGGTGCAGAGTGTAGCAATGCTGAGCTGCACTTACACATGCACAGGTGATATCTGCCAGACATCGATAAATAGAAACCCGATGTAATTACTTATGTGTTTTTGTCTGCATTTATATTATGAATGGCCATATGTTGTGGTGTGGCACGGTGTTTAGCAATGCTAACAGCTGTTTCCTTACTATCCATGTAGCTGAATAGGTAGAGTCATGGCCTAGAGTGTTGTAGTTCCTGGGTTCAAGTCCCCAGCAGTCATACCTTTTTACATTTATTGCTGTAGAAATGTGTGAGGTGACCTAAAGGGTGGTTTAATCTAAAAACAATTTGTTACATTTGAAAAAGCTGCATGGTGCTAAGCACTGCTTAAACATGGGTAATGGTTACTCCTGTTTGTGCATTGCTAAGCTTTGCAAAAACATGGTTGTGCAAGTTTATGCAATGCTCAGCTCCACTAAGCGTGTTTATGTGATGCTAAGCAACATGGCACTTTTTTGAATGTTGCAGTATGATGTGTAAGGGTTGGAAAACAGCCTATATTAAAGGCAATAAGTGTGAATTCTGCAGCATTCATTGGAGTCTTATTAACTTGTCGATATGCCTGGCAGAATTGGTGAGGGAGTGCACTTTCAGGCACATAGGTGAGGTGTGCAGGAGTCCAAAGTGTTCATTGGACTCCTGGTCTCCAGCTACAAACCCCGGCTGTTGCTGGGCAATTATCATGGCTTAGAATGTAAAGCTGAAGCTTAGGATCAGTTGGCCAGGGATCTTAGAAGTGCTACTGGTATTCCACACATTGGTGAACAGTGTCATCATCACTATGATGTCTTGAAGTGAAGGAAGAGTGGAACCTTGGACACCTGGGCCCAAGAGGCTAAGGCTAAGCATGCCCCACAGATATGTAAGTATGTTTGTCACTACTGTACTATAATACAAGCTGAATGTGTGCAAAACTGGTATGCACAATAGTGTGCTTCTCTTCCAATAGCTGGAGCTGAATGGTCTCGCAACATCCAGTCTCATGGCAGGCACCTGGACAGCATGCACCATGAGTGTGGTATGTAAAGATGTTTTCTGATAACTGTAGTGCAACAAACAATAAATAATAAAAATAACAATAAGCAATACGTTGTAAAGCAGGATTGCAGTTTGATGACTAATGTGTTGAAATAAGTGCAGTAGGGCTGTATTGATTATATGTCTGTTTTAATGTTGTTGTAGTCAACTGTAAAACTGAAATAAATAAAGGATGCAAAAGTAATTGCCTGATAAATGTATTGCACAACCCACAGTATGGTTCAGGGCTGTCTGCAGCCCACTTTCAGTCACATAATGCTCTCTATTCCTCCCACACCTGGAATAAGGTATATGGGTAAGGAAGCTCACATTCTGGGCAGATATCATGTGTGTACTGCACAGATTCTAAGGAGCAATAACAATGAAGTGTAAAGCAGGATTGTAGCTTCATAAGAATGTGTTGAAATAAGTGCTGTGGGGCTGTATTCATTGCATGTCTGTTCTAATGTCACTGCAGTCAATTGTTACATAATGTGCACATGTCTCCTGCAGTCACAGCTTTTAGGTTCTATTCCCATACCTGCCAAATAAGACACGATGGCTGTCTAGTCTACTTAATGTACAAAACATACCTTTCAAGTGTCACAGTTTTTCATAATGTAATGACAACTACCCAATCTGTCTGGTTCATGATTAACAGATAAAGGATTACTTGGAATGCAATGTATTTGCAAATCTGTTCACAGAACACCTTGATAGTTATGTATGTGCACATTATGTGAAACAGTTCCATGTAGTTGTGTACCTGCATTTGTTAGTGCTTGTCCCATACTGTCCCATGCTAACAGCTTGAGAGGTATGTACGTGCTACATCTATAGAAGAATGTGATTCACTGTACTCACAACTGACATTGCACACCTGTAGAAGTATGTATTAGCAGTCTGTGTATTAATATCATCTGCAACTTCACTAATGGTATGTTTTTTGCTCTTTCCTTACCCCTTATCTTTTTTAATTTATTAATGCTATTTATTATTATGATTTAATATTAATATATTCTGTTAAACTAACTGTTTTGTTGGTGTTGTGGGTTATTTCATTCTGGTTTGCTGTTAGTATACATACTGTTATGTTATTTAATGTTGTGTTTCACATTATATACCTTAATATGTATTTGGATTAATCAATGTTATGTTCCATTATGTTAATACTAACATTGGTTTGGTTATTACTAACCTTAACCTATTGTTACAACTAATTTACTACAGTGCAACAAGGTAGGCCAGTTCCAGGTGATCCACTTACCTTGGCTCCTCTGGCCATGGCACCAGGGACCAGCACATCTGGGACCTAGCCTGGTGGTGCCCCCTCTGCTGTCTCTTGTCTACCTGTGGTGACGGGTAGTTCTGCCCTACAGGATGGGGCTTGTCCCCCCTCTGGTAGTGGTGGTGGAAGGGGTTTTGTCACTTGTGAAGAAATGCCAGGATTGGTGCACAGGATTGTGTTCCATAGTTTTGGATGCCGGCTGCGCTGGATGGAGGGCATGCTGGTCACCCTGGTGGGGCAGCCTCACCCTGGAGCCCAGCCTCCACCACTGCCACCTCAGGGGCAGTGAAGGAGTAGTGTCAACAGTCCCATGAGTGGGGAATTGAGTTATCATGTTACCTTGTGGAGGTATCTGAGAATGGGATTCCACAACACCCTTCCCATCCAAGGTGATCACCCCCTCTTGTGTTGCATACCACCCCTATCTGCTGTCTTGTCTGTCTGCAAAAGCTTCCTCACCTTCTCAACTTACCTCCCCCACACATATCTATGTCGCTTCCCCAACATTCCACTCTCACCTTAAAAAAATTAAAAAAATGGGAACGTGTCCCAAAAAAAATTGCATCCAATACATAGCTCTCTATTTCACAAAAATAATTTGGCCCAGTTGGATTGACAATGCAGTTATGTTGTCCTCACCCCTTTCTCTGAGGGTGACAGTCTAAATTCATCTCAAATTCTGTCAAAGTGCACAGTTGTTGCTGTACAAGAAGTGGATAGCTATTGTTCATTCCTACACCCTTCCTGAACATACCTACTTGCCTTTCACTATGTTTTTCCCCCTGCTTGCACCCCATTTCACCACTGTCCAATCGCCCCATTTTTCTTTTCTTTAAAAATGTTTTGTGTGACCATCGCTAAGTTCAGCTAAATGGATTTATACTGATATATGTGCTTTAAATGATAATAAACACATAAAAATAAATACCTGTCCCCTATTTTGAATCTGAGACCATTGCACATGCAGACCACTGCATTAACCTGCCATGGCACACCGCTGTAAATTAAAACAGGTGGTTTAAGCAAAACATAGTAATTGCAAGTTACCATAATTAAGCATGTGTAAACAGAGCTGTGCATTGTGCTGCATCTAGAAAACTTGCTGAAAAAGTAATGCAAAAACTGGGAGAGTAATTTCTAGTCTGGTAATGCACGACACCATTAGAAAGCCAGACAAAGACTAATGGATGTAACTGATTTCTGTAATAGCAGGAAATGGGCACATTTAACAGCAACATATACAAGTGCACCAGCTAAAATATTAATGGTAAAATACATGCTCAACTGAGATTCTGGTGGAAAAACACATTCCTATAAAGCCAGGCACATAATAATGGATATAATGGCGGTATGTCACAGATTGCATGTGTGCAGTTCTACCTTCACAAATAGACATGCTGTAACAGTGACTCAGTAGCTCAGTCTGTTAAATGCTTTGCAAACAGTGCATTTTGCCACATGTAGTCCTGGGTTCAAATCCAGTGGTATGTAGCATTTAAATTACATTATTGTGAAGCCATCAATGAATGAATGAGTCATACACTCTTTATCCACACAATGCATTTCAAATTAAATGTCTGCTTAAGTGTCAGGTCATGCATTAATATGCATTCACAGAGGATTTTAACTTAGGTAATGCAAGGCCCACTAATATCAGAGTGCAGCATACAATCATTTCATAATGATATTACAGAATAGCGCAACTGCACAATTAGCATACACATATGGAGGTCCTACTAGTAACAAGGAGTGCCAGCACACACATTTCATATGACTACCATAATGTAATACATGGTCTGAAAGTTGCCCAAATGGTTGTCATAATGGTATATTCACCCACTATGTTGCTCAAGGACGCAACAAACATGTTGCCTAGTACTCTGTTAGTGATACTGTTGCCTAACATGCTTAGCGTAAACACATGCCTTAATTTGCTGTGGAATGGGTGCCCTCACTCTGGCCCTACCTCTACAACAAGGCTGCCACAGCTCCCATAGTTACTCTTTCAGCTTGTTGTCCTCCAAAGTGTTCACACTCTCTGCCTATGCGCATTGCCTGCAGCATTAGTTGCAGCTTGTAGCACACACATCTGTATGTAACAGTATCTGCTGCAGACATACCCTTTGTGATGATGTAGTATCTTGATCCCAGGAATGTCCAGCACAACAACTCAGAAATCTAATTTATATGAAGGCCTTATATCTTGTTCAGTGGTTGCATGTTATTGGCTGATTATACTGCTAATCATCTGTGTTGGCTGCAGTTAGCATTTCAGAACCACAAATTGGTTAAGAACCATTCACCTATTAATGAGAACCAAATTAAAAAGGCAAACAGCTGGCTGGGGAACCTGTCTGTATAAGACTTTCTTCAGACAGTAAATATGTTGCCAAAAACTTTATATATCTGCACATATCAACAGAGGAGTATTTTCTCTATTAGGTATGTAACCTTTTTGTTTACAAAATGATGCATATGTGTGAATATACTTAGGGGGAATGGGGATTACAGCATTAAGCCTTTCTTAGGACAGTAATGATGACATGTCATTGATCTCCAGATTTGTTACACCTGCAGAAGACATATAGTACATCAAGGGTCGAATGTTTTTTATCAATGTGGCACACTGGTCTCAAGGGACTGTCCCTTTATAGTGGTTGTAATACCACACTGCTATTTGGCACTGTTGTTTTGGCATATTATCAGGGGGTTACCCCTAAGGGACACACAGCAATGGACTCCTGTGTTGGGTGTGATCATACAGCAATATCTGTCATGGCACACATGGGAATTGCTGACTATTGTTAGTATCTTAGTTGAATCCACATGGTTAGTGTGCTTGCACACTGTGGAATATGACATGTGTGATCAAGCAGAGAATACTGCCAACCATTCTGCTCTTGCTGTATCTCTACATAGTGTACTTCCATGTATGTGATCCTGACGTGTTCCCATTTTGTTGTCTTTCAGAAAATGTACGCCAGACACTGTGTCCCTTTTACAGATGCTGGGAACAATATAATCCTGGAAGGCCTCTGTCAACACCATGAATTCCTACTATCCAGGGGAAGGCAAAACAGGGAACAGCAGGCAACATTGTGTGATCTTGTCTGTGATGTTAATGCCATAGGTCACCAGAGCAGGATATTTGAGCAAGTTCAACACAGTGCCACAGATATGATTAATGCTGCACACAGAAGAGCAGAAGATGTGACCAGGGATTGTGATGTCACTGTTTTAAGGCATGCAGAAGAACAACCACTCTTAGCCACTGGGGAATTCCTGGTGAACCTAGAAACACATGACAGCTCCCAGGCATCCATCACACCATATATTGTGGATGTGGGTGCCACAGTGTCCATGCCAGATAAGCGTCCAGGTAGGCTTAGTCTGATCAGCATTAGAATACTGCAGCATTCAGTGTGTCAGGGTGTAGATACTTTTAAGTGGGTATCAGGTGTTTGTTCTTTAGGGGGAAGGAGTTTAACTGCAATTTGAATGCCATGCTTAAATTTTGCTCAACATAGCAATTAACAAAATAACTACTGTAAATATGAGATATATGGATGTATTACCCTGTTATAGTGCAACATACAGTGGTATTTACATTACCTCTCCCTCAACTTTTCACAGGTCCCTCAGGAAATGGACAAGACTGTGGTCCTACTCCAGGTAAGCACAACACTGTTTTGTTACAGGTGTAGATTTACTGCAATGATTTCACTAAAATGTCATCTCAGGCCTGCCAGCTGGATGGCTGTATTGTTGGCATGATTGACAACTGCACAGATATTTTCTGACTGTACACACTTTAGAGTCATACCTATGCCTTGTAGGTGTGACTGCACTGATTGATGTAACAGTATTGTCAGGACATTACAGATTTCGATATGTATCAACTGTGCAGAGTCTTCACAAATGTCAACAGTGTACCTCATTGTTATTAATAAGATTTCTGTGTAAAGAGCTTTTGTTTACAAGTAACTACAGATGTTTGTGGGAAAAGTAATGTCTTCATGTCCTACTATATGAGGTTGGGGGTTAAACAGGTCTGTAATAGTGACTACAGTGTATACATATTTACATATATTGCATCATAGTGCTGCAGAGCATAGTAGTACAGGTATTAATGTACTGATTTTCCCTTTCTTAACACAGGTGACTGGGGTGGATTGGTCTCTGTTCCCTACACAACCTGATGTCAGTCTCTTTTCAGACTCTGGTGATGATGGTGTGCAAAGTGAGGCACAGGTGGGGGATTTCAGGGGCTGAATCTGTCCCAGAGGTATAGATCCCTCTTCTACCTCATTATCACTGCACACAGTCAGTATGCCTACACATACTCAGTCTCTACAGGACACAGATATTGGACAGTCGAAGGGTGGGGACATTGGCAACTATGGCTCCAGTTAGTGTAGACACTGGCCATAACCAGAAAGCTGGTGAGGTTCCAGATAGATGGATTGATGGGGTGCTAGTAAGAGTCCTGCTGTCCTTCCACCACCTGTTGCTCATCACAGGTCACTTGGTGTATGTTTTGGGCCATCATGGAGGCACAAGCACATTCCAAAAGGAACTCCTGATGAATGATCAGGGTTATGGATGCAGCACAGTCTGACATCCATGACTGCCTCCACCGCATTGGTGATACCCTAGATCGGTTCACTGATGCAGTGGAAAGAAGATGGTCTGAGGCAGATCACAGAATATCCTTCCACCACCTGTTGCTCATCACAGGTCACTTGGTGTATGTTTTGGGCCATCATGGAGGCACAAGCACATTCCAAAAGGAACTCCTGATGAATGATCAGGGTTATGGATGCAGCACAGTCTGACATCCATGACTGCCTCCACCGCATTGGTGATACCCTGGATCGGTTCACTGATGCAGTGGAAAGAAGATGGTCTGAGGCAGATCACAGAATATCCTTCCACCACCTGTTGCTCATCACAGGTCACTTGGTGTATGTTTTGGGCCATCATGGAGGCACAAGCACATTCCAAAAGGAACTCCTGATGAATGATCAGGGTTATGGATGCAGCACAGTCTGACATCCATGACTGCCTCCACCGCATTGGTGATACCCTGGATCGGTTCACTGATGCAGTGGAAAGAAGATGGTCTGAGGCAGATCACAGAATATCCTTCCACCACCTGTTGCTCATCACAGGTCACTTGGTGTATGTTTTGGGCCATCATGGAGGCACAAGCACATTCCAAAAGGAACTCCTGATGAATGATCAGGGTTGTGGATGCAGCACAGTCTGACATCCATGACTGCCTCCACCGCATTGGTGATACCCTGGATAGGTTCACTGATGCAGTGGAAAGAAGATGGTCTGAGGCAGATCACAGAATATGAAAAACAAAAAAAGATGATGATAGTTCTAACAAACACAGTTTATTGTTATCACTTTCATCTACTACAATCAGTAAACTTCTTCAGACATGTTTAAATAACATACATAACCATGACGTCACTTCCTGTGATTCTTAAAGCTGCATTCCACATAAAATTCACTTGTCAATACAAATGTTATGACTGCATCTAAAATTATAAGATAAAAAGTTCACTATTAAGTGTGACTATTAAAATATATATTTATATGCATACATATTCAAAACAGTTATCTGTCTAGTGAGTTTAACTTTAATACACAACTCAGGGAACTGTATTCATTTAGACCTGGGGAAACTTGGCATTTAATCTTAGTTACCACAATAATTCTCTCTCCTCCAACCTTAATGGCCAAGCTCCCCTCTGATGTCTTCTTGTACTTGATCAATAACCATATACCGGAATTCATGTTCAGGGTACTCCATAACATGTCTAGCCAGGGCATTGTTATGACTGTAGTAACTTCTATATATTTACAATAGTGGCAGTGCCCACATTTTTTCATACCCCTATGTAGTATGTAAGATTTCCTTCTAGACTCTAGTAGGGTTTTCAAATTCAAGCCATGTTTGAAAATAATTTTAGGTGTGTCGCCCAGTTTCTGATCAATTCCAGTATCTTCATTTACTAAAGCCCAATTTTTAATCAAAATATTCCTGAGTGTCCTGGCATCATTTGAAAATGGGGTAATGAAACTCAAATTATAGCTAGTGTTGGGCATATTTTGTCCTACAGTGACATCCTGTACTGACTCCCTTGCTGTTTGGCATCTAACAGTCACAGTGCTTAGTATTGCTGCAAAATGCCCCGCTTCCCTCAAATGTGGGCTCTGCCACTATTGTACATGTATAGAAGTTACTGCAAAATTTAAAATAGGTGGCAAGATTTTCAACATCAATGGGAAATATACATATGAAACAAAAGGTGTGGTATATCTGGCTCAATGCCAATGACGCCTAAGATTCTATACAGGAAAAATGGAACGTTGTGTAAAACAACATATCTATGAACATCAGTACAATATATCTAAAGCCAATCATAACAATGCCCTGGCTAGACATGTTATGGAGTACCCTGAACATGAATTCCGGTATATGGTTATTGATCAAGTACAACAAGACATTAGGGGGGCAGCTTGGCCATTAAGGTCAGAGGAGAGAGAATTATTGTGGCAACTAAGATTAAATGTGCAAGCCTCCCTGGGTCTAAATGAATGCAGTTCCCTGAAGTGTGTATTAAAGTTAAAATCACTAGACAGATAATAACTGTGTTTTGTGTGTGTGTGTGTGTGTGTGTGTGTGTGTGTGTGTGTGTGTGTGTGTGTGTGTCTGTGCATATAAATATATATTTTTAAAGTCACACTTAATAGTGAACTTTTTAACTTATACTTTTAGATGCAGTCATAACATTTGCGTTGATAAGTGAATTTTATGGGGAATACAGCTTTAAGAATCCCAGGAAGTGATGTTATGGTCATATATGCTATTTAAACTTGTGTGAATGAATGGTTGATGTCTAAAAAAGTTTACGATTGTAGTAGGTGAAAGTGCTAGTAATAAAACATGTTTGTTGGAACTATCATCATCTTTTTTTCTTTTTTATTTTGAAGTTGGTTTTAATATTTAGTTGGCTTTAGTTGTTTTTGACAGATCACAGAATATCTGTCTTGGAACGCACATTGTTTGTGATGGAATGTCTGGTTGGAGTTGAGCATCAACTCATGGACGTAGGTCAGCAGCTGCATCTGCCGAGAGTCCAGGTGGCCATGCACAATCACGATCCTGCAATGGCAGTACATCCAGCACTCCAGAGGGGGAGTGTGCTGTCTACACCAAGAAGTGGCAGGCCATGGGTTCATTCTCCTGAACATTCCCATGGAGGACAGAGTCCCAGCAGATAGCAGTCACCATCAGGTACTAGTACCACTTCTTACCTTGGCCATGGACGTGCCAGTGTAACTCCTGGCAGACCCAGTTCCCATGTTTGGGGTCAGAGACAGTGAACTGTCAGCTCTACCATGCAAGGTTCAAAGCTGTCCAACATACATACATGTATGGCTAGCACTGAGCTTGACTGTGCTCACGCACACAGTCACATACTGCTGTCAAATTCAGGTCACCTACAGACACATATGGCACATTTCCATGGTCCATTTTGCCTGCTTCCCCTTCCTGACTCGCACACATGCTTTCAACTTATCGGGTCAGCCTAGGCCTCCTACACCCCCACACAACACCCTGCGCAAGTGATGATACCTGTGCCGCATCCCTGCCATCCTCATCATCAATGTAGGGAAATGAAGCTATGTGTCTGATGCACAGGGTGACTATATAAATTTATATGTAATTGTGTAATGCAGTGTTGCTTTGCCATTCCACTTGTACTGGTCACTGACAGATACTATATGCTGACATTTGTAATGAGTAAGCCACATAATTTTGTGTACCTTATGTTGTATGATGCTGTAATGACTATATACTTACACAATGAAAGGTGTATCACTGATCTGTTTATGGTTCAGTTTCAGGAGTCTGTAGGGGACACGTATGAATACACAGTGGCAATAAACCCACAGACATCTCAGCACAGGATGGAAGGTCAGCACAGAAGACATATGTCTCCAGCTAGATACAGCATTATATACGTGCATGGCTCCATAGGGTCATATGTGTGAAACAGGCTAACAAGGACAATGGCATCATGCAGCCTACTCATGCATCCTTAATATATGAAATGAGATGTGGAAAGTGTCCCCACCCGTCTACTCCTATGCCACACAAACACAATGTGTGACAGATGTGACTGTATTTCAAACCTTGATTCCATGGTGTCTCAAACAGCAGTCAGTGCATATGGTAATGAGCATTTTGCCAATATGCACCGTTCACCTCCTGCACCACCCACAGTTACATCACATATACCTGCATGTGTGCAGCTACTTACCAGATACATTCCCAAATAACACCTCAGAAAATCCTACTTTTGGAAAGCACAGTATACATAATAGTGCATGCACCAGTGTCTCACCAGTCAAACACTTGAGGCAAAACACGAAAGAAAGCCTATTATTCATAGGTGATTACATTTTGAGACACATTGATGTTCGTGTCACCAGGCTACGTACGGGAAATGTCAAAGTTAGCTGTCTGTTTGTTGACACAATATGCCATACCACACATTGCTGCAACTCAAGCAATATCAGTAACATAATGATGACATCATATTTCCTGCAGGTATGTATGACTAGGGACATATGTCACCAGACTGTAAGCAGACACATGACTGAGCTTAGGTACTCTGTAGCTCCTGTGGGTATGCCCATACCTTTCAGCTCCATTTGACCCTCACCTAGGATGATGTCTCAATTCACACAGAAAATGATGGGTGCCAATAATTGCCTTAGTGTTTGGTGTCATTGAAATGGGATCCACTGTATGTTTGCCTGGGATGAATTGCTCAACAGACATCAATACTTTACCAGAAATGGTCTTCATCTCTCACCCCTGGGATTTTGAGTACTGGCCAAGGCTGCTGACACCACTGTAGGGCATCTTATAGGCACTATCTGGAGGGAAAACATTCCAATGAGAGTGTCATCTTCATACAACATCACGGTTATGCTGCTACATGCTGGGAATGGCAACATGAAACCCCACTCTGTGGAAGGTGCCCCCACCTTGGAATATGCAGACATTTGTGCAGTCAAAGTCACCTGGTTCACGGCTGTGGGCAGCACCACAGCCATACCAGACTACACGTTCTTCCACATGTTCAGACCTCAAACTGACAGTGTGCAAGGTAATGCAGGTGGTGTATACATATTCATTAAGGATAGATACACATCCAGATTTAGTGAAACACTATGCTTTCCTGGAGACACTGCAGATGCTATTCACTGCTGGAAGGTCACCTAATCAAGCTGTTGCCAATTAGAGGAGCAGCTGCATGAATCCAGACACCTATTGTGCTTATTTGAATGTACTTGTATCTATCAAGATATATCAGTACACCATGGTTTGGGGTGGCATTAAGTAACCACCAACTGTATTGCTTAGTCATGCTGAAGCTCACATGCCCAAAGTTAGTCCACATCCTTAACTACAATTCCCTGTTCCAATGGCGTGACATCCCCACAAGGGGAGCCAATACAGTGCTTCATGTGGTTCCCAATATGGGTGACCACTGCTGACACCACTGTATGGTCCTACCTGGTGAGATCTGACCACAGATCACTCTCATTAAAACTATCAGACCTAACCCTCTTGCAGAAAATACAGAAATATACTTCAACAAAACACTGTATTACCTCCTATGGGATGGTTTACATAGTGTGAATGCACCTCCCTCCTCATATGGGACAGGCAAGTATGCAGAGCTCTACACCCATGCATTATGTAAGCAGCAGTACAACTGCATAAGCTTGGCTGTACCTCACAGGAGGAACATGACCCCCTCATGGCACAGCAAACCTGTGTGGTGGACAACTGCCATTAGCTAGCTATACATTAAGAGGCGGACATTGCTGTGTGACAGTTGGAGTGATGGTGCCCCCTAAAATAGATGCACAACCTCCTCAGCTAAAAAAAGCACATAGTGTTGTTGTGATGTCATGTAAAAACAGTATGTGACCTCCCCCATAAAGCAGAACTGCAATGCACACTGTAGTTACATGTGTAACATCAGGGGACAGGCCCAGATTGTTGCTGAACTTTTACTTAATGATACCACATATAATGAGTCTGTACTCATAACTAATGTGTTGTCCAAAGGTTCTGCACCAACTTCACTCCCCTGTCCCCACCACAAGTGCCACATGATATTCCTGCAACCTGTCCCATATCTTCCATATCTACAGAGCAGGTCATAACTGCCCCCTTTATGGGGGATACATAGCATCTATTGGACATGCTAATGTCCCAGGCTGTATTCGACATGGAATCCAACAAGGATTACTAACACCATTGGGAACTCCTTGCAATCATACTGTAACCACTGGCTGCATACCAGTTGACTGGATAATGGCAGCTGTTATCTCTGTGCACAGAGGTGATGCATCCACTGACCACCGGAACTATTGACCTGTTTGCCTGAGTAGCCATATCTGTACATCTGTAGGGCAAATTATCATGGAGCAGATCAGCAAATGTATATGTGATCTACAAACAGTTGACTGTACACAGTTTGGATTTTGGACAGGGAGATCATGGCTGTTAAATGTGGTGGACATATCCAAGGCAGTCACCAAGGACCTGGGTGAGGGGACATCAGGGCATAAAACCCCTGGACTTAGCCAAGCCATGTAACTCTATCCCCCACTCACTCAGGCATCATTTATAAAAGCACCCACTTGGGCATCCACAGTAATATAATTATAGGGGTCACTAAGTGGCTCAATGATGGCACACATACACATAATAGAGAAATCCGCCTCAAATAGCTGATCTGTAGGCAGCAGTGTTCAACAGGGCTCAGTTCCGGGTCCTGTACTGCTTGGAATTCACTTAATCACAATACAAGTGATTACTGAATGTCTGTGGCTAACAATGTTGGCTGATTCCTGCAAACGGTGAGGAGTCATAGACTCTGTGAGTTATATCAATGTCCTGCAAGAGGGTATTGATGAACAAATGCATGTTGACATACTAATGGCCATAAACTCCATGCAAATATATCCGCAGTATCATTTCCTGGTAAGCAGCACATCAGTTGCAACATGTGATGTACATACGCATGGGTTATAAACCTGGGCACACAGGCCTGGCCACACAGGTTTACACCTAATGTACCTGAGATCACCATGTTTCTCCAGTGGTAAGATGGGAATCATATGTCATAACTGACAGCATAGTCACCCAAAATTGACATACTCATAACCTCTATGAACTCTTCCCTCAGCATGACAATATTTGAGGGCAATGGTCATTTGGTAATGTACCTTTCCAAGCACTACTGGCAATTACACACAACACAGTGGTCCATCACAAGGGAACTTCTTGTCTTCAGTATCTGTTCAATGGGGTTTGCCTGAAATCAGTGGTCATTGTAGCCTGTGGCAATAGACTACTCAGAGGTGATCTCTGCCTTGCATATAGGGCAATGTGTGACCCTGCTTGATTGGAAATGCTGCATATCTGTAGGTGGTATGGTACATGGATTATTCACTCTAAGGACATTAACCTGGTATGTGATATTAGCAATACATGCTGGTGGAAGAGATCTGTATAGCAGACTTTAACACACCTTTGAAACAGAATCCTATCTAATGGTAAACAGATCACCTCAGTGGACCTTGTCAGATGCTATCAGTATGATTTGCTTGGTGACCATCATTTCACCACAGGGCTTGCGCCTGGGTCCCTCGTGGACATGGGCAATATGTGCTGATCATGTAAATAAGGGTATAAACCTGGCTAGGATTGTGAGGGTTGTATAGCCATTATGCTACTAATGTTCAAATATCCTATGATTCCATTAGCTGATGTAAAATGCTCCACACACCAACCACACACACACAAACCTGGCTACATTGAGGATAGCACCACTTCCAATTACTGTTCACAGGACATGACAAAGCACATGCACACACTGCAAATTGGCTGTATGTAGATCAGAACACTTACCTATCTAATGGTACACATTACAGATCACAGTACATGACTCACGCACTACACCTAAAGTCTGCCATTATTTCTTTAGGACATTTTTATGCTTGATGACATAAGCAGGAATAGTTGTGGTCAGGAATTTGGAGGCCAACATCACCTGCTACAACAAAAATAGTACAAAACCCTACCTCTTTCTATGTTACTGAGGTGATCATATTTATGCTGTCCATAGATACACACACACACACACACACACACACACACACACACACACACACACACACACACACACAGTGGCCTGGAGCAAGATTATAGCCCCTACTTTTCTTGTCTTACACACTATAGATCACAGTATTTATCACATGCACTACAGCTTAAGTCTGATATTACAATAGCAGCTGGTAGTCTTAAGGTCAATGACATCAGCGGGCATTGTATAAGAGGGCAGTTTGGAAACCAGCAGCAACTTACAGGGCCAAAAAGTGCAGGCCTATTAAAGTTTAATTAGGGATTCTTAGTTGTTTTGCAGGGGGATAAATGTGCATGCGCACACTCACTCACACACACACCAAGTGGCCTGAAGCAAGATTAGAACCTTTACCCAACTAGTTTTACACACTATAGATCACAGTATTTACTGAATATGCCGCAGCTTAAGTCTGACATTACACTGGCAACTGGTAGTCTTAAGTTTGACATCAGCAGGCATTGTACAAGAGGGTAGTTTGAAAACTGGCAGCAACTAACAAGGCCGAAAAGTGCAGAACCATTGAGTTTATAGTCAATGAGAGGTTCTTAGTTGTTTAGCAGGGGGATACATACATGCGCACACACACCATGTACCTACCTAACTTGTCTTACACACTATAGATCACAACATTTATTGCACATACCATGGCTTAAGGCTGACATTACAATGGCAGCTGATAGTCTTAAGGTCAATGACATCAGTGGACCTTATAGAAAAGGGCAGTTTGGAAACTGGCAGCAACTTACAGGGTCAAAAAGTGTAGAACCATCGCAGTTTGGGAGTCAGTGAAGGATTCTCAGTTGTTCTGCAGAGAAATACATGGCACATACACACCAAGTGCCCTGGAGTGAGATTTGAACTCCTACCGAACTCCTCTTACACACTTTAGATTACAGTACTTATCACACATGCCATAGCTGATGTCTGTTTTAGCATGACTGTAGGCAAACTACTTGTGAATTACACAAACTAGGCTTGTGTTGAACAGCATCTGTAGCATTCAGAGTTAAATTCCTTCATGCTGTTATCTGCATCTAGTAGCCTAGCAGACAGATAACTATTATTTATCCTAGCTATGTGGTTACAGTTACCAGTTTGGCCATATGTGGCTGTTTGCATTTAGATTGTGCCCTGTCCATGCAGGCATAGACAACATTGTACATTACCCCACCTGCTTACCTGTTGCTGCATGTGTGGTGACATCTAGTAGGCACAGGGGTCTGTAGGCAAGTGCATTATGCACTGTTGAGCTCTTACTTTGGATCCTTTGAGCAACATTATAGATGTGTGATAGTGAAGCCTTACTCAACATTATCAGGGTGTGTAGGACAATACAGACATCCACACACATATTTTTATATATATATATATATATATATATATATATATATATATATATATATATAAATGTAGCTGTGAGTGTGTATGATATATATATGTGTTACGTAGATATATCGGGAGAGACCTGAGATGTATGTTTTTATATATATATATATATATATAGGTATATATTGGCATATATCCATTTGTATATACATAGAGATATGCTATCTAGAGAGAGATAGTGGCAGACAGATATGTCTACATATATGTATGTACGTATAGACATATCTATACATAACAGGTCATTTTGAGCATGGGGCAACAGAATTGCGCTCTGTCTAAGTGTATGAGCATGCCCAGTGGGATTGTCAGTACTTATAAACTGACTCCAGGCCACACCTACCTGTACTCCAGTCCGGGATTTTGTGTGTTACAGACATTGACATCTGTCCCTGTTTTTGCACTACTGCACTTCACTCAAATCATCTATGGCATTCTTCAGCTGTCTGATGTAATTAATATGTGGCACAGGTTAATAATGTTACACCACATGCAGACTGACAGTCTGTTTAAAAAACAACATAATAATACCTCACATCCAAAAGATGTGGATACTTCCAGATTAGATTCATCAATACCATTACTCATGCTAATTTCCCTAGTCCACTGAGCCACACAAGCTGCCAGGCAAACAGTAGTCATTCATCACACAATCAACAGCATACATATGTACTTTGTTATTCCTACGTTAAGTGAGGCATACAATGTATGATCAATTTCTATGCTACTGCCCTGAGATTGTCTGGACTGCTGATATACCTTTGAGTTCCTGTTACAGCAATCGTATAGGAACACAGCTGTGTTGGGGGTGGGGGAACTGCACTATATGTTCTGCTAGGGTACAAAGTAGTCCAAATATCATGTAACTCCACTGTTTAACATCTCCCTTGACTGATGTAGTGAATATTCCATGCAGGAGGCCTAGTAACTATTAAAGGACACATGATAGTGGACTGGGTATCTGTAGTACCATGTGGATGTTACTTCTGTCCAAATAGCCCACTATATTTAGGTGCATGTAGCTGATCCATATATGCAATGCCATATCATACCAATCCTTACAAGTACTGTGTAGGTTATAGACTTAACTTGCAAATGCAGCAGTTGACAGAACTGTAGTTCAGGGCTGACTCTGTCTGATGCAAGCAGTACACAGCCAATACATGGATAGTTACAGGTTGGGTGGGTTGCCTGGCACCAAGTTTAATATATGCATGTTAGTAGGAGTAAGGTGTCAGTCCCTAGGTCCCTAGGTTGTCAGTGAATGTGTTATGTGTTGCCTCTTAGCCATGTCTGCCTACAGGGATATCAGCAGGGGGTTCTTCCTCCGAGTCCTCCTGTGACTGTGGCTGTGGTGACCTAGACACTGGTTGGGGTCTGTGTATCCCTTCCCTTTGCTGATTCTGCTACAGCTGTTTCTGCAGGATCAGATTGTGTAGCATAGTAAATACTGTGAACATTTGTACACATGTGGCCAGAGAGGACTGCAGGGCTCCATAAGATATATCAAGGCACCGGAGCCATGACTTCAGAGGCCCAAACACATGCTCTATGATGTTCCTAGTTTGTGTGTGTACCTCATTACAGCATTCTTTCATGGGTATGTGTACATTTCTGATGGGTGTCATCATCTATGGTTCCAGGGCATAACCAGCATCCCCCAGTAAATGGCTGTGTGAGATGTCCACCCGCAAACATCTGGTACAGCTGTGATGCATGCCAGATATGGGAGTCATGATAACTGCCAGGGCTGCCAGCACACACATTCAGGATAATCACTTGGACATTGCACATGACCTGGCAGTTGTTGGAGTGGTACCCCTTGTGGTTGACGTAGATTCTGCCCTCTTCACTGGGTGGTGTCTTGATGTGTACATGAGTACAATCTATGGCACCCAGCATTTCTGGGTAGTGAGCTACATGGCAGAAGTGTTGCATATTGCTGGCCCTCACCTCAGTGGTGCGGGGGAAAGATATGTGCTCACTGGCATGTGGCAGCATGGCATCCAGGAACTGGTGGAATTTCCTGGATGCAGATGCCTGTGAGACCCCCATCATGTCCCCAGTTGGTCTTTGGAAAGTACCTGTATCTAGTATCCTAAGGGTTACACATACCTTTGTTTCCACTGGGATGGGCTCCCCTCTGTTGGCTCTGGGTCTGATTTGAGGGCAACAGAACTCAGTGAGTTCCTGTAGTGTGTCCCTGTCCATCCTGTAGCATTGAACAATCTCCAGCTCATGTAGCTCCTGGAAGGTTACCCAGGGCCTAAACACTCTTTTCCTTCTCTGCCTTGGCCTATTGTCAGCAGCCCGTAGCTTTATCTGGGTTAAAATTTCCAAGTCTGTACTCCAAGGGTCCAGAGTATTAGGAGAAAATCAGAATTTAGGGTGTGTGCATACTTTATACAGCTTTGCTGTAGATGCAGAGTGTGTGATTGGCTAACTATGATGCATTCCACCTGCCTACAATATAATTAACAGTATTTAGTGACCCTATTTCAGTGTGCGATGTCTCGCACAATGCCGCACCACACAGCATAGCTTATACAAACGTTAAAATTTCTAATTGAATACATCCGTTTTTCAGAACATGTTCAGCCACGTGGTATGCCATGCAAACACGCAGACCTAATCTTAAAAGACCTTAGACATGAGAGGACACACCCCCCCCCTGAAATCAGCCACATCCTGTGTAAACATCAACATGGTGTAAGACCCTACCTGAAGGGGATATGCGGACACAATTACTCCTTTTTGCTATTCTGTAACTCCACCTCATTTGCATACTTATCCATGCTGGCAGCCTGGAAACTAGCTGCTTCATAGCCCTATCACCTTAGAAACAGCAGCAATGCACCACTGTAGGAACCCTGCATAAGGTCCTATAATACATTTCTGTCACATAATATGAAATTCTTTTTTTCCCCTATTTTTTCTTCTATTAAGCATGTTTGTGCACTGCGGTGCATAGCACAACATGCTGAGATTATTAAAAAAAATATTAAATTTGCCCATTACAATATTCACTGACAGTATTGTGAGGGACAACATTATCATAAGACCTATTTCTAGATCTTGCTAAAAGCACAGAAAACTGAAACACTTTGCAGAAACCTCTAGAAGCAGAAATACAATTAGCAAGTCATTAGACAACAGGTCAGAAAGACAGAGACCAATGAGGTAATAAAGAAGACATATACAAGGGCTATTCTCTAGAGTTGATAGTAAAGACAAAAACAATAAAACGACACAAGAATATATATGCAGAGTGGGATACAGATAGACAGACATAGATATATATCAGAGAATAATGCCAAGAATTCAAACATCACAATCTTAATGCAGAGGTAAGAATGCAGCAACATAAGAGCCTCAGTGAACATAACAGAGGAAGGGGGCAATAGCATGGGGGCAAAACCAAAGCTGAGGAAGTCTGACATAAGAATGTATCAAAGTATACATACAGGTGTACAAACCAATTAGATCAAAAGACTGGTTCAGTACAAAAGTGACAGTTAAAGTGTCAGTGTTCTTTAGAGTGTGATGTAACACAAAGAGACTAAATTGACAAGTTATTCTGCAGCCAAACTCTTAGGTCTCCCACTACTGCTGTACAGAATGCATGAAATGAATAGAATGGATACAGGATAAATGCATATGTCTGATTAATGACTTTACAAAGATAAAGAACTGCCAGGTCAGATTGCACCCAGAATGCACTATACAGAAAAAAAAAAAACTCCCAACACCTGAAGCAGATGATGTCATAGGAGTAATCAGTTGTTTAAAAGTATTCAGAGTGTTAGACAGCAGGTAAGGTGCTTTCCAGGTCAAATTTCAACCAAATAGCAGAGCATCATATCTTTTAAACTTAATGAGGTACAAGAGATTAATATTTATGGCCAACGCTGTTAGAGAATTCTTTCAGCTGTTGAGACAAATCATATAAGGAATCAATAATACAAATAACTGCTGCTATCATAGCCTTTCACAAAGTTTCATAGGTTCATAGGTGTATACTTGAATATCCATCTAACACTCCATTAGAAAACTAGTCACTGCAATTTTCATTACTTGTTCTTTCTATCCAGCTAAACCAGGGATGAATTTATTCATATTATCCATTTGGTACTAACAATAGCTAGGGACTTACTTCATTGGATGCAAAGAATTAGCTTATTCCATAGATCAGAGATCCTTTGAGAGAGAAACCTATCTCTCCAGCAGGTTCTGTCAATATTGTGATACAAGCTGGGTATAATAGCACAACAAGTTTTGCAATCATGTAAAAGGTCAGGTAGGACAGGGTCATTTTCAGCCTTAATAGCTAAGCAAAGTTCACATTAAGAAGTCTTTAAGAGACAGAGTAGAAGATGCAGTTTTTAGATACACAGTGCAACTTAAAGAATTTGGGAGGGTGGCCTAATGGTTAAGGTGCTTGCCTTGCAAACACAAGGTGCAGCGTTTGAGTCTCACAAGGGATAATTGGCTAGGCTTAAAATGGCTCGCAAGGGCAGTTAGCTTAGTACTAATCTATGAACCTATGAACCTATACCTGAGATTTTCTTCATGAGGAAGTTTTCTAGTTTAGGAATATACAAGGATAAATGTATGACAAACCAGTAATTCATTTCTATTATGAACCTGATAGGAGTGGAGTAAATGTGGATAATAACTGCCTTTGACCTGAAGGATATGCCTTTAGCAATTAATTGGTATAGGTAGAAGGATTTCCAAATGTCAGCTGATATATGGCAGTTATATGTGAGTTCATTGCCCAAGAATGTACCTGACTCTTACTGACAGCACGTAGTTTGAGGGGGATATCATTTATTAGACTGGTGCATGTGGGTTTCCTCTGCCCAAATGAAGCAATATTTCACTTCTTTGTGTTAAGCTTAAGACTATGATCATGGTACCAGGAAGGTATTAAGCCCTTTGGAGGGTATAGATGTCATCTTACAAGTTGATGACCGCTCCATCCTTGTAGACAATGGGAAACTCAGTCTGGCCGAGACCCTTAAGTTTGACTTTGGCATCAGTGAACTATATGTCAAAGAGAATTGGCTTCAAAACAAAACCCAGTTTTTGCTACTAGTGACTAGCTTTATTCAGGAGAGTACACCACCTTCTCTGATTGTGTGGGAGCAAGTTCATCATCCAGTATGTTTTGCAAAAGTTAATATTTAACTTGATCAGTTTCTCACTAAAGCTGGTCTGTGGGATAGTATTGATGGCCTTTGCTAAATCCAGTGCATTAATTTGCTATAATCTAGTGCAAGAGTGACTTTTTCAAAGAAATTTACCAGATTCATTAGGCTGGCCCTACCTTTTATAAAGGTAAATTGACTAAGAGTAAGATGTTGGAAGTTCCTAGAATTATCTTTATTGATACAGACCATTAATTTACAAATCATAATACTGGTACGGCTAATCAGACTACAGTTCTCTGGGTCAGTGCTCTTCTCCTGTATACTAAGAGGAAACTGGTGATGCCTTATTAGCTGAATGCAAGGAAAGAGCTGGGGCAAAATTGTAAGGGTAAAATGTTACAAGGCATGAAGTGGTGATATAGATACATTAAACAACAGGGAGGATAGTACCACCTAATAAAAAGGAGGACAACATACCCATATATGCTGCTAATGTGGGTAGCGAAAGAAAGCAGACATGTGAACAGAAACAGTTCAGCTGGCTACACTTGTGCAATATTAAGGTCAGTAGTGGCACAGGGAATGACAAGGTTATCTTATTAGTGTCCAATGTGCTGCAAAAGTTTGCAGAATGAGTTAGAGAGGGCCAGTTAAATAATCTGCTGTTCCTGTTGGTGGCCTGCTGCTCTGTGGTACGAGGAAGCCATGAGGGAATTGTTTATTTAAGATGATTTAAAATGACAAAAGCAGAAGCAGGTGAGGGGCCTTGACTTATTCCTAGTAGGGGCTGTCATGCTTCCTTGCAGCTCTGCTATATATTGAATACTAAAGGTATAAAATGTCCCTGCTCGCTAGTAAATACTGTGGTTATTAAGTGCCACTGAAGAGCTGGGTTGAATGCTGATGCTGTTAAGTGTTACCAGAGCCATAAATAGGGTAGCATGTGCAACACTGATGCTGCTCTGGTGTGATTCTGAGTAACTGACTGATCATCAGGTATCATGTCTTCTGTGACAACATTTTTTATTTTCAATTTATAAAGCACATCCAGAATAAAACACTGTACTCTTCCAGCTGATTTGTTACTTGTAGTTCATGTCTTTGTCTCTTCTAGCATTGTTTAACACCTTGTACTATGACTTTCTAACACTAAAATTAGCTGCTTATGGCTCCTGCAAACCTATGTGGCTGATCTACTTACATGTGTTTCATGCTACCTTAGAATTCTATCAGTTCATCAGGACCTGCATTGGCACCCAGTCCATTATTGTGTCATCTTTAAAATATTGGTGTTTTCAATTACTTGTCCTTGCAGAACTTAGTTCCTACTAACCTTGGTGACCTTATAGTACAATACTGCCTGCCTGGGGATTTTCACTCAGCTTCTCAGGCGCTGCTGATAGTAGTGACCTTTGCAATAAATACTTGATAAATGTTCATGAACTTCCATTTTTACTTTTGTTTCTTTCACTTCTTGTGTTATTCTCTTTCTTTCTTTCTTTCTTTTCATTCTTTCGCTAGGCATTTACTTTCTCATGTTACCTCGTTAATTAACTGGTCTATGGCTATTCCCCTCCCTCAATTAAAATTATTCGATTTCTTAACTAGATAACATTACATGTTGTTCTGATTTAACATGTTTCTAGCTTGGGATGCAAAACAAAACCAATAATGCATTACTAATGTGTCTTGTCACAACAGTATAAGTTAAGTGATCGGTTACTGTAACGTGTATACAGAGCTCCACTTTAAAATGTATTGATCACTTTTCCTTTTATACAACATTTTGCAGTAAGCATCCTTACTATCTGCACTGATAAAGAGTCTTCCATTTGTCATTCTGAGAATCCCTCCTCTTTGGGTTCTTATGAGTTCCACTAGTAGCTGTTTTGTCATTGGCTATGAACAACCTTCTAAAGTCTCCACTGTTGCTGCTCTGTTAACATGGATGCTTCAGTTGCCATACCCCTTGCACACTGCACTTTTAATTTGAGTTTCTGCTAAGACATACCAAGCTTTACTCATAAGATGCATTACCTCCCTGTATAACAATCCTGGTCACACTTTATGCATCATCTTCAACATAACAACTTTACCTGTTTTTCTTTTTTTTTTTAAACTGTACATTCGGTTCTGGATATTCTGAATATTGTTCCAGTGTGTAATGTTAGCTACTCAAGAAATGACAGAGAAAGTATATCTTGCATTCTTTCATTCATTGCGTTGTATGCCTTCCAAAGCACCACTCTTTTGAAACATTAGTACATCTCTATCAAACTAAGAAAACTAATTGGTAAAATAATTGTACCATTTGTTCACTATCTCCTTATATTAGTCAACAGTTCTAAATATCAACAATTGTAAAAATGTAACAGGAGGACATCTTAGGTGCACATCCACATTAACTAAATGGAAAGCAGCCAACTGCAGTACCAGGGTCTGCCATACAGGGAGAGCTGCATGGCCATGAGGCTATCCAGTGAAGGAGCTGCACTTTTAGGTGCAGGATGAATACAGGCATGAAGACCAGAATCATGCTTGTATTTTCCCCATGTATAAAAACTGGTAGGCATATAGGACTATTACCCCACCTGGGAATTAACAATTTTTTTTTTAACAAAATGGACACTGTGAGGCTGTCTTCACAGGATTTAAGGGATGGCTTGCATTACAACCACTTGTGCTTGCAAGTGGACCCATGCTTCCCCTTTCAGCTCAAAATTCTGCAGTACAGATCCAAGTGTATGTGAAACTTGGTACTGCCTGTAGTAGCTACTCCCATATACTTGTTGAGCTTTCACTTTGCTGAAATGCTTTGATGTGTTCAATAGGCTTATAGTTCAGCTTTGCATAGTAGTGGACCTCAACAATGTACAGTATTGAACTAATTTGTTGTTGCAACCCCTGTTTTTCCTGTTGGAATCTGTAACACCCCTTTTGGACTTGGGCATGAAGTAACTTCTCAGAATAGCATGTTAACTGTCTTAATCACAGACACTCATTTATTGCATTTGCATGGCTCATCAGTTTTTTATTTTTTTGTTGTGCCCCAAAACTTCACTTAAAGGCACCCCTGCTGACACCCAATAGGATCATTCATTATAGGAATGCAGAAGACAGTCATTCCTGGGCTGGGTAAGAGCTCTATGGCCAATTCATTCCCAAGTGACAGTCAGACTGTAGATGGGACACCAGGTTGCTGGTCCCCATTAGAACCATCCCCTCTTCCTTGGTTGCTCTTCGGAGCCTGTTACTGCTATCTCGTGAGGAGAAGCATGTATCCACACACTGTATTTTCCATAGCTATACCAGTATTAATCATCATGACAGCACAGGCTCAGCTTGCTTCAAATGCACTGGGTAACACCTAATGCTTTCACTAGGTATCGTCTTTGTTCCTCCCCATAGAATGGTCGAGCTGGCAGCACCCCCCCCCCCGGTAGTTCCTAAGTTTCTACACGCACCTGAGTTGCTACTTCAAACTTGGTTCACCTACAGCATAGTCACAGCTTTATCCCTCTGTGCTATGGAGCTGGCTGAAACCTCAGTTTCTTTTTCAAAGAACATTCTTCTGTGTGCACAGAACTCTGTGCATTGAATTCAGCCTCTCCCCCTTCCTCTGATATAGTAGTCTTAGTATTACACAAACATCTATGCTGAGGACCTCAGTGACTATTCTCCTTGAATGCACATGGGTAACAGAGGATGTTTTCTATATCATTTCAATTTGTGACTTCAGCATGATCAGACTGACTATTCCAACATTTATCTATGCCTTTCGTATACACTGTTGAAGAATGGCATTTTTCATCTCACTATACGTGTTATTTCCAAAATAGTTAAACTTGTATAAAAGCTGTCTGGAACAACAGCATGTACTTTCTATATCCATCTTCACATTCTATAGGCAAGACCAAAAAGGCTTGAGCATATACCCTTAATAAGACAGCACTATACATGCTACTATGCAAAATTTACTGCTTGAATTCAATGTCTTAAAAGTAGTAAAAGGCAATATATTCTGCACTAAACCACTATCTCACTTAAATATAACTGACATGTATTTAATATGCCACTTTTCTGCCCAACAATTATTTTTACTATTATTACCAACCTGAAAAGTGTGTACAGTTCATTTTGGAGGTTACTTTATGCATTGATATTGTATGAAGCATGCACTGGATAAGCTAAAGTAGTGCCAACAAATGCTGCAGCTTTGATTCATTCATTTCCTTCTTAATATTAATACCTTGATTCACCACTTTATTTTATTTCCTATAAGCCTATAGCATAATGGTTGCTACCCCAAAAGAATTTACAGACTAAATGCTTTTCAGTGTACTTTTTTATGTCTGTAATAACAAAGCTTGCAATACGTATGGTTTCTCTCCATTCATTTCTCATCAGTCATCATCTTGCTTGGTATGTGGTTGTAGCATTTTTGTTTTGATTTTATAGTATCTATAATAGTTTAATTTTTTTTTCTCACCTACAGTTCTTATTTTGCAGACATTTGTAACAAACTTTTTTTGTTCTACATACAGCTCTACTATTAAAAATTTGCTCCTTAGCTGTTAATTTCTGATTGCACACAGAGTTCTATTACTGATTAAAGAATCAGCCAAAGTCACTAAATATACAGTCTTGTACCCTGTGTTTAAACTCAGTCACATAAGCATCTACTAACTCCTGAACCCCTTGATTTTCTGGTGAAAAATAGAGATTTACATTACAATTATTTCTTCTTTGGCTCAAAGTAAACTTTTTTTTTATTTTCCTAGGACAGAAATATCTCCCTCCTCTTCTTTAAAATGTAAAAGAGTTAAATACCTTGATGGTTTCTCTACCTGTGGCATGAAGGAATATTGTATGCTGTATTTTAGATTTTTCTGCAGGCGCACTTGAAGGGAGATATGGTTCAATATACTGACATCACAATTTTCAGTTTTCAGAGAGGTTCCCTTGTAGCTTCTGAAACAGCAGTGGCACTAGTGTTATCATCTCAGGCCAAAATTGAAGAAATGCAGCCAAAATATTTTGGAGGCCTAGTAGGACATCAAAACAAAATTAATCAAAATAAATGTTGCAAGACCAACAATTGAAACATCAACATTGAATACATAAATCATTTTATTAAAAAATGTGAACATGCCAAAAAATGAAAGAAATGGCAATAATGGTAATATTTTGCGGTGGAATTGCTTAGTCGTACTATTGGTGTTTCATTGCCTGAGTATCTGATGTAGTAAAATCCACTGCAGAAAGAAATGTCAGTGTAGAACTACAGGTCAGAAAACGAATATAGGGTACAAAATGGAGTTTCTGATATTAAAACAGAATTAATACTGACACAGTGTCCCATGGTGTCTCCTTAGTTGTCTTTTCTGCTGAAACTATTATATACACATCTCTCACACTCTCTCTCTCTCTCTCTCTCTCTCTCTGTGTGTGTGTGTGTGTGTGTGTGTGTGTGTGTGTGTGTGTGTGTGTGTGTGTGTGTGTGTGTGGGTGAAGGCCACTCCATTGAATGTACACTATGCCGACACTCAGTAGATTGATGTCATAACTTCAAATTCACAAATATTGGCACATTCTGTGCATGGTCCAGGGACTACCCCAGAGCAGACTAAACCAAAAGTAAATGTTTTTGCAAGGAGGCAAGCCCCCCTTGCACCCCCATAACACCTACTAATTATATATTCTGACTCTGAGATTACATAACCCCTGAGGAAAGGGGATATTCCCCTACCCAGAGATTCTCAGTTTCACACACCTGTCAACCATCTGTCTGTTTTGACCAAATGGTGTCGACCAAACAGGTGTCAGCATAGTACATGTTCTATAGGGAGCCCTGCACCCATATATGTATATGTATATATATATATATATATATATATATATATATATATATATATACATATATATATACATATATATGTGTATATATGTATATATATATATATATATATATATATATGTGTATGTATATATATATATATATATATATATATATATATATATATATATATATATATATATATATATATATATATATATATATATATATATATATATATATATATATATATATATATATATATATATATATATATATATATATATATATATATATATATATATATATATATATATATATATATATATATATATATATATATATATATATATATATATATATATATATATATATATATATATATATATATATATACATATATATATATATATATATATATATATATATATATAATATATATATATACATATATATATATATATATATATATATACATATATATATATATATATATATATATATATATATATATATATATATATATGCATATATATATATATATATATAGATGGATCTACTTCAGTACAACAAAAACCCATACATATGAATACCACACTGCCGAGACGAAATAACCATAACTGCAAATGAGCAGAAATTTCAAATGTCAAACATCACATAACATCAAGTCAACATCCTGCAAACAACAAAATAAAACTTACAGGTACCCTACTGCCTTAAAACAACACAACCTAAACTGGAATAAAACTCCCAAACACACAATTCCCATAGTTCTACAACACTTTAAAGTAACAGTACTATAAATTAATACTCTGTCCTGGTCTCGCAATACCTGTTTACTTTACAGACCTACTTCACATACCACTCTACACTAAAATATATGCAGCCTCAATAATACCCAGATTACACAGGACTACTGTGTAAGCTAAACACTACAATCATATCTTACCTACATTTTCAAGCCCTCCTGCAACCCCCCCCCACATCCCATAACCTAAATATACCAACTCCGAGATCACACTATTTTGAGAAAAAAGGCTTTTTAGCATCTGTTGTATGGTGCTGCAGGTGACTACCCGCCAAAATGTTCTTTTCAGTTATGTGGTATTCAGGGTTTAATATTTCCAGTCTTTTGCAGTTACGCTCATTTCGTCTCAGCAATAGAGTCTTTGTACATATGGGTTTTCATTCTACTGAAGTAGACCCATATATATATATATATATATATATATATATATATATATATTATATATATACATACATACATATCATCCATTTTGACCCTGTTTTACTAGTTATAGTTCACTATCCTGCTTTTTATGCAAGTCCTTATTTATTTTGAATAGAGTCCTTTATCCCGCATAACTTTTATTGACTTTCTGTATGAAGTCTTGTAGTGTTTTTGTTTTCCTCTTATTTGATTATTTGATATGTATAGGCTAGTTAGACATACAATACAAATCAGCATACAATTATAGTGGAAATGTCGATTAATCAAATACATTTTTCTGAAATGGTTTCTAAGTATGGATATAGTTTAAGATGTTGATGACCATTTTTACAAAAAAAACACATCTATTCATTAGATGAAATGATCATTTATCTTTTTTTTTTCAAGGAGAGATATTCACATGCAAGAGATTCTGCTGTTTAGTATGGCAGAAGTGATATAATATCCTCCTTGCTTCAGTCATCACGCAGAGGGTCTTTAACCAACCAAACTACTCTCCATTAAAATATCAGGTATTATATAGGGTATGACTGTATATCTTCAGCACTGTACTGGGCACACACCTTCACAAACAATAATTTACTTGGTTAGGTTGATCCTAAAACAGTGGATTGGGTAGCAGATTGAGTACCAGTCAGAATAATGCATCACTACAGAGTACATTGAGAAGACAGATGTTAGACTGCAGTTGTAGGGTCACATTCTGAAACAGTTCCTATTCTAATGCACTTACAGATAGCATTGCATAACACTTATAAAGAAAAGAATGACCACTCATGATGTCACTGCATTCTGCAACAGTAACATTGACTTTCACGATGGAGAGAAAGCTTGATAGGGTGCTTGATATTATAACAGAAACAGTTATATATTGTGTGCAAAACCAAAAGTTAATAAATTACTTGCAGCATTTTTAGATATTGTCTATTTTTCATTATCATTTCTAGTCTATGCTATCACTGCACTTTTTTGTTTTTCCTTCATTCTATCACTGCAGGCATTTTTTTTCCTAAACTTCGTTATTCTTAGGGAACCATATGTAACAATGTAAGAATGACGTTTGTAAAATAGCTGAAGGCCAGACATACACTCTTATCTTTTGTTGACATATATAAAATTATTTTTTTTTGCTGCATTGTAACAAAAACAGTTAGAAAAATAATTAATTTTACCATCTTGACAGCAGCTTTGATGTCAGATGAAATGAAAATGGAAGCATTTTCTTTTAATGCTGTTCATGATACAAACCAAGCCATCTGGTTTTAAACTTTTATAGCTTCAAGCAATCCATAAATAAAGCATAGCACCGTGTATTAGTTTGGAACTGACACTCTCTGCACTTGACTAACATTTAAGCTGCAACAGAACTGAATGGAATAGAAAAATTATTTATTTTATACAACGTGATCTTCACAATTATACTCCTTTTCAAAAATATAATGCTATTAAAAGAGTATGCACATTTCTCATTCATAACGATGGCATATACTTGTATTGATAAAATGATGTTATTTATAAAATATTAAGGCAGTCTTTACTGAATTTTGCAAACTTGTATTACCTTTTGATTTTGCTTTTTTGATAAATTACCTGTCATTAGTTGTTTTGTCTTTCGGCTTATCCCGGTTAGGGGTCGCCACAGTGGAACTCCGGTCCGCTAATGTTTGGTAGTGGATTTTTACGTGCCGAGTTACTAGCCCTGACGCACAACCTTCAACGAAGGCATGCCCATTCACGAATGCCTCCACACAGAAGATGCTCTAACTGAGACTCGAACGCGACAACATCTTGCTGTGAGGCGACAACGCTACCGCAGCACCACCCATTAGTTAATGTATTAAAAAAAAATCTTTAGAATTCTTTGATACCATTTACAAATTGACTTTTTATTCTTCATTACAGCTGGCTACCTCCATGTGACCTATCTTATCTTATTGTTGTATTAGGATGGTATATTACGCAATACATATTTGTCTTGTTTTCACTTTAGGTTTTATATAAGCAAGCACTTGCTGTCTGTGTCAAAATGCAAATTCAGAATTAAATTCACCTGGACTTTTTTCATTTATTTCTATGTAATTTTGTCATTCCCTTTTCTAAACATCCCACATCCACTTCTGTTATCTCCTTTACAACATTTAGTACTTTAATTGCAGTTGGTTTAGACTGTAATCTCCATTTTTTTAGTAATTGCTTTTTTTTTGGCACCCAGTAGCATCAGACTTGGTAAGGGCTTACTGTGTCTAAGTAACTTACATCCTATGTTCCAGCTAAAAAGATGTCAGTATAAGAATGCATCTACATGTAGTTACCCAGGTTAACCCCTCAAGGGGAATACTGCATTAATATGTATAACCATTATCAGGTTTGCCATAATATGAATTACATTTCCCCACTGCACTTTCATTGTAGTCCCTATGTCCCCCATGCTCTTATATGTATTATATACCTCCCTTGTCTCAGTCATTGCTCTTCCTCTGTTTCTTTGATACCTTTGTTTTAACCTCCACCACCCAACCACACACACATTATGCTATTTTCATCACACTTCTCAGTATCTGCATATTGGCCATTTTTACATCTAGCTACTTAATTCATTTCTCTCTTCCACTTTTTCTGTTGCACGTGTAATGCAACCTGCCTGAATTAGAACTTTTTCTGTGTATATATGTTCTTTCCTATTGGTCCCCAATTCCCATAAAACATGAAAAGTCACTGTTCCCATTTGTCTCCTAATCCTCTCTTCAGACTCTCCCTCTGATGTTCTTCGTGTTTCACTGTTGCAGTCATTACATTTGGGTTATCTGCTTGCAGGAAGCCCTCAGTCAGCCTGACTAACAAAGTCTTGGGTCCTGCGTTGGTTGCTGTCCCTTCTTCCATGATGACAGGTCATCAGGGCTATAAAACATGCAGCCGATACCATTACATCAGTCTTTCTTGCCGTGCAGTGCCCGAAGCAGAAGCAGTTCACAAGTGCCGGTCGGCTGACTCCTGAAATTTTCATTTTCGAGTTTCAGAACTGAAGTCTTCAACTAAAGTTAAGTACCCCATTGGGGAAACTTTTTCTTGCTCTTTACCAATGTCAGTAAAAGTTAATAATTGCATTACTTGTGGAAAGCAAATACCTCATAAAGATTTTCATTCGTACTGCATTCCTTGCCTAGGCCCTGACCACGACGCACCTTGCTGTCGGTTGTGTGCTTTATTTAATCAGCGCACTATCCGTCGTCGGTATATTTTCACCTCTAAATATTTCATTTCTCTGTTTAATTATCCAGAAATGTCATCGGTTAGCCATCCAACTACCAGGATTCCAAAAAAAACACAAAGATAAAGACAGAGATAGGCTGCCAAGGTCCAAAACTGCCAACGACGCTTCTCCTAAACCAGTTTGCCAGTTCGCCAGTTCTCAGTGAGGCGCTTTCACAGCCCCTAATACCCACTACTTCTGATTCACAGGCCTCTATGGAGATCCATTCAAAGTCCAGTATGCCGCGAGATGCTTCAACTATGGAACCCACAGATGTCTCTACCTTGGATGGGTCCGGAGCCGCTGTGCAGGCACCAGCTTCTGAGGGTGTATTCAAGCCTATGGTCTTGCATATTAAACAGATGCCTCCTTCTTTACTTAGGCCTAAATCTCGAACCATGCCTAAAAAAATGATGCCCAGGCCACATGCTCAGGCTTCTATGCCTAAAAAACAAATTATAAGAATGGCTGAAGATCTACTAATTCTAATCGGGGGTAGCCAATCCCCCCTTCTAAGAGGCCTAGGACTGAAGTTGATTATGAATCTTCTGACCAGGATTCTGTTTTTTCTGATTCTTCTGATGATCTGGATTTGCCCTTATCTACTTATGAAGATTCTGATGCAGAGGACTCCATTCCATCTGCTTCCCCTCCTGATGATTTTTCTTTTGGGGAAACCTTACATACTCTAAGGGAGCATTTCCACTGGGAAAGCCAGGATTGTTCTGATTTAAAAAAGAGGCTTAGGGATTTCCTTCTCCTACCTCAGCATAGGCCTTTAGCTATACCTCCTGTACTAGACATTGTTGATGATGCTTTTTCAGAATCTAGTTTGGCCCCTGATTCCTTGCCTCCTGCTCCCAGAAAACCTGACAGATACTACAGGGTGCCTGAGTCCCACAAGTTCCTTTTTAAAAATCCTATTGCAGACCCAGAGACTATTTCACAGGGGCCCAAAGGCATTAAGTCTTCTACTGCTAAAAATCCTACCCCTTCTGATAGAGACTCCAGGGCGCTGGATAGATGGGGTAAGAAGGTTTACACTTCTACAACCTTGGCTATTAGGACATTAAACTGCCAGTTTCATATGTTAAAGTATCAGCAACATGTTACTGGATTGCTTAAACAGAAAATTATGTTGATTCCTGACTGTGTGGAAAATAAAGAATTACAGGATTTAATGTATTCTGCTGAATAAGATAGAAAACATACTTTGCAGTGTGGTTTTGATTCATTAGAGGCCTCTTGCAGGGCTGCTGTTACTGGGTCTGTGCTCAGAAGGCATGCTTGGCTTAAGGAGCAATCTTTGCCTGATCATGTTAAAGCTAAATTGTTGGATGCTCCCTTAAATCAGGACTGCCTGTATGGCAACAAGGCTGAGGAAGTTCTTAAAAAGATGGAAGATAAAGCTAAATCTATGCAAACTGTTAACGATTTCTTACAAGTTCAGCCTCCTAGATTTAGTAGGCACTGGCCCTTTAAGAATTGATACTTCCCAGCCCCTTCCTGGTCTTTTCAAGCCAAACCCAGACACAGCAAAAACCCCAGATTTCAGTCCCAGGGGACACACAGGACTAAGCAGTGGGGGGGCTCCACTTCCAAATCTGGGAATAATAAAACTCCCCCCTATGGTAAACTGTCTCAATGACTTCCTTTTAAAATGTCCAAGCACTGATCAGCTGACTGCCCCTTTGCGGGGAAAGAGTGCTCTTCATTCAAAGAACTGGGAACTCATTACCCAGGACAAATGGGTTTTAAATATAGTGTCCCAGGGATACAGATTTCACTTCCACACATTGCCAACACCAAGTGGGTGGGTGGACCTACCCCCAAATCAGTGGGCAGAAGCCCAAAAACAAGTACTTTCTCTCTTAAGCATGGGGGCTATTCAACTGGTACCAGAAGAGGAAAAGGGACAAGGTTTCTACTCGAGACTTTTCCTGGTACCCAGAAAAGACAATTCATGGCACCCTATCCTGGACCTGTCTACTCTAAACACCTTTTTGGAGATTCCAGAATTCAAGATGCTGACTCTTCACTAATTACTTCCTATGCTAGGCAAAGATGCCTAGTTGGCAACTCTACATTTAAAAGAAGCATACCTGCACATCCCAATCAGGGAATCTTGCAGAAGATACCTACGCTTCAAAGCAGGCTACACGCACTATCAGTTTTCTGCACTGTCCTTTGGCTTATCTACTGCACCCATGGTATTAAGTGCCTAGCTCCAGTTATTGCATTTTGCAGGCAAAGAAATATTCAAATATACCCATACCTGGATGATTGTCTAATTCAGGCAGAAAGCCAGGACATACTTTTGAATCATCTGGCCTTTGTACAAAGGGTTCTAACTTGTCTGGGGTACACCATAAATGAAAAGAAATCACACCTGGTACCCTGTCAACAAATTATATTCCTGGGAGCAAGCTTGAATACATCTTCCCAGATGGCTTACCTCATGCCAGAGAAACAAATTCATTTGACAACCTACTTCAAACAAGTGGCCACAAAAACCCTGCTATCTGCAAGACAAATACTGCAAGCCTTGGGGTTCATGGTCTCCTGCATTCTTCTAATTCCATATGCAAGACTGCATATGAGGAAACTACAGTGGTATCTAAAAAACCTATGGTGTCAACATTCTCAGGATCTAGAAGCAATGATTCCTATCATACCTTGCCTATGCCTAGAGTTCCTTTAGTGGGCAGAGGCCTGTCACCAAAACAAGGAACTACCTTTCACACCACTCCCTGCCATCCAAACCTTAACAGATGCATCAGACTATGCATGGGGGCTCACCTGGCAGGGAACTGCATTCAGGGCAAATGGAACCCAAGTCAAATGCACCTGCATATCAATCAAAAAGAAATGTTAGCTGTACAGAATGCTCTGACAGCCTTCAAGGACCACATTCCTCCAGGACAACTAATTGTAAAGATGGACAACATCACTGTTATAAACAAGCAGGGGGGTACACATTCTTACCCCCTCTGCAGACTAGCCATGGCATTGTGGAACACAGCCTTGAGCGACCAAGTGCACTTGCAAGCTCAATTCCTGCCAGGAAAATTAAACACACTGGCAGACGGACTAAGCAGAAGCCTCATGGACCCACATGAGTGGAAACTGGAACCAAGGATTTTCAACATGTTGACAAGCAAATGGGGGAGCCCAGATATAGACCTGTTTGCCTCTCCCCAGACCTACCAATTGGACAAATTTTGCAGAAGGACTCCCCACAAACAAACCTGGAAAGTGGATGCTCTGTCCTTCAGCTGGAAAAATCTATCAGTCTATGCCTTCCCCCCTCTGCCTCTGCTCTCCAAAGTACTACTAAAAATCAAACAGGACAAACCAAGGATGATTTTGATTGCTCCAGACTGGCCGCGCCAACACTGGTTCCCCCTCCTGTGCAGTGTGTCATGGTTATCCCCATGGCACCTGCCTCAGACTCCTTCCCTGTTGTCTCAGCAGGAGAACCAGATTCTGCACCCTCAGCTTCTAACACTGAACCTTGCAGCATGGCTAATTACTTAATCTCTCCTTTACCATCCCTCAGCAAACCTGTGATGGATATCATTTTAGAAGCAAGGAGGCCTAGTACTAGAAAATCTTATGCTGAAAAATGGAAAATATTCTGTGCCTGGAACCAATCTCAAGGGATGAGCACAGCAGCACCCAATTTACCTCATATTTTACAATACTTAACTGAGATGCTTCACAAGGGCTTGTCTTTTTCCTCCAATAAAATCCATGCCTCAGCCATTTCAGCTCATTATAACACAGAACCTCCCCTCTTCTCTCATCCACTGCTCAAACAGTTCCTCAGAGGGGCCAAAAATTTGAGACCACCCAGGACACCTCCAACCCCAGCCTGGGACCTTAACTTTGTTTTGGAGAAACTCACTCTACCTCCTTTCAAGTCAGCTGCTACTGCAGACTTAAAATGTCTTTCTTGGAAAACAGTTTTCCTTTTAGCAATCACTTCAGCTAGAAGGGTATCCGAATTTCAGGCCCTTATGGCTGTGGAGCCTTTCATCATCTTTCATGCGGACAGGGTGTCTCTCAAAACCAATCCATCCTTCATGCCCAAGGTGGTATCCAGTGTGGTTCTTAATCAGTCCATTTATTTGCCAAATGTCTGTCCCAATCCACAGAACAAAGGAGAACAGATATTGCATTCCTTAGATGTGCACAGACAACTTAGATTCTACTTGGACAGGACTAAACCTCAAAGGATATCTGAACAACTGCTGGTGGCATTTGCTGCAGGGGCAGAGGGGAAGGCTATTTCAAAGCAAACCATTTCTAAATGGAGAGGCCATTGCATTAATTTCTGCTATAAGCACCATGGAAAATCTAGGGATCAGATCTCATTCCACCAGGGCTGCATCTACCTCTACAGCCTTTCTCAGAGGCATCCCTACCAGGGACATCCTAGAAGCTGCTACCTGCAGTGCTGTACATACTTTCACCAAGCATTATCATTTGCCAATTTTCTCTAAATACATTGCTTGCTTTGCTACTGCAGTCTTGCAGGACCTTATAGCTGGTCCTAATGCTATTTAAATTCCTCCTCTCAACCATAGCTTTGGGAATCTACCCAAATGTAATGACTGCAACAGTGAAACACAAAGAGCATAGTACAGTTGTGTACACTTACCATAAATGTAGATGTTCGAGTGTATTCACTGTTGCAGTCCTGGTTACCCTCTCTCCAGCCCCCTAACTTATTTTGGCTATACCTCTACTTTCCTTTACTATGCTTAAAAGCCTTTTTGGTGTATTTGCTTTTTTGCTGGAGGTATATCATTGTACTTTTATATTTAATTTCTTCCCATTAGGGGGGCACCTGATATCTGGGGCAAGAAAAACTGATGTAATGGTGTTGGCTGAATGTTTGTTTTATACCACTGATGACCTGATGTCTTGGAAGAAGGGATGGCAACCAATGCAGGACCCATTATGCACTTTTTGACATGTATTTATCTAAACACGTCACACAACTGCAGAAATTCATAACTAAAAAGATCAGAAGCCTAAAAAATTAAGTTATCAGGAAAGACAGGTGGCCCTTTCTCTGTACTCAGTCACTTACAGACTACTCCATGGAGATCTAGCCTTTTGCACCATGAAAGATCCAACCCTGTTTGATCTCCTATTCCTTTTCAGAACGAATGGTGCATTGAATACTCAGTTAAAGGAACTAAGCCTTCATCAGTACATAAATAAGACACATTCGCATGACAGATTCATATCCCAATTTACCCCACACCTCTGGAACAAACCTCCTCTACAGAGTAGCACCATTGTCATCTTCAAAGTAAACCTAGATAATTGGATGGGCACCCTCAAATTCTCTCCCAGTCTATCATGTCTTGGTCTCCTTGAGTCTAGCAGGAAATTTTGAATATATATTCTTTTTTTTTTTTTTTCTTTGCTAGGCCTGAAATGGTCTGCATACCAACTTCCAAGTATTTACCTATGAACCTATGACTATATGAACTTAAATGTGTTTAAAACAGACAGCATCAAAATTGTGAGGTCATGCAGAATAAATATGATACTGCTTATTTTAAATAAAAGGTCTTGAGCATTCTTTTGAAACGTTTTTGTCTAATTAATACTTGCCTAAATATTCCTAGATTGATGTGGCTGAATGAGGGCAAAGATTCCAAAAGAGCACAAAAATACCCTAAGCAAGGTCACTGTGGTGGGAGAGGTAATGAAAGCTATAAGGGGATTCAAATAAGGAATCAGAACTGATGATTATCTGGCGGAATGATGCACTAATGTGGAGAATTTAAGTATACTAAAATGCAAGTTGCATGGACAAACATAACATATCAAAACGTTTGTTAGTTGACAACAGAACTTAGATGTGCTCTCTCAAAACACATTTAAATATTTACATTGAGTCCTAGGATGCAATTTACATTCAACTGGCAACTGTTGTACTAATTCCTTCACTTCTATTAAATTGCCAGGATCTTCCCATGGATACTTCTCCTTTTGTAGCAAAACCATCCTGTTCATTGTTACTGAAAGGTCAAACTTTCTTTATTTTTTATGTCTGTGTCCACATTATCTAATTCTCCTCATTTGGTATATCATTCAGCCAGATAATCATAATTTCTAACTACTTTCCTTATTTGAGTCCCCTTATAGCTTTCATTACCTCTCCCACCGCAGTGACCTTGCTTAGGGTATTTTTGTGCTCATTTGGAATCTTTGCCCTCATTCAGCCACATCTTTAATATCCCCCTCCTAAGTTGTAAGGCCATAATGTTCCTCATAGCATTCTTCTCGTGTATCTCTTGTCTTCCCTTCTGTTGCATTGTCTTCTCTTGTCTTCCTAAAGTTTGTTTATTTTCAAACTTTCCTTTCCTTAAGCGTCAGTTCCAAAATCTTCTCTACCTTTTCCCTGCTCACCAGAAATCTTTTCTTCCTACATCTCCCTTTCTGTTTTCATTGCCTTCCACACCTCTATGTAATAGATTGTTATTCCTTCTTTCAAGTTATTTTCTTCTCCTTTCATTCTTTGTCTATTGCTCCCTTTTGCCATTTCAGTCTACTTTCTGCTTCTCTTAGCACAATTCGTTCTTCTAACATTGGCTTCTTGCACTTTCCGCAATCTTATTTCTACTTTTACTTTGTGTCATTGTTGTACTACAGTTCTCCTTTATAATTCTCAGTATATGGTCTCTTACTTTGTCTTTCTTTGTTCTCCACTTGGTCTTTTCTCAACTTAGCTGTGCCTTTTTGCATCTACTAAATTCTTTTGCTGCTGTTAGAAAAAACAGGGCATGGTCTGAGGCTGTACTGGTTCATATTTCTGCATTGGTATTTGCCCAGCCTCTTCCATGATATTTAACTGTGAACCAGCCTAATCTGCTATCTTGTCCAAGCCTCTTTTTGAATACATGGACTGCCTTTCCATTTCTGCATTTTTTTTAAACATCTCTATTCTTCCCTTTTATTTTTTTGCCTTAGATCTTTCAGTATTTTTCCTAATACTTCCCCATTTCAAATTCTTACCATCATCTACTTTCATCAAAGTTAAATTGAGGTCACCCTGTATTATTTATACTTCAATGAACCCATCCCCCACCTGGTTGCAACTTTCAAAGATGTTCTGGACAAAAGACTTTCCTTCTTACTTGGAACATGCCTTTTCCCAATTTTGTATTTCCTTCCATTAATTTTACTCAAACAGATTAACCACATTCTATCTACATTTGTCTCAGTCTCCTATGCATTTATTTCCATTCCCATTTTTAATAGCACAGATCCTCCCTTTATATCCTGTGTCTCTAGAATTCTGTAGTCTTTTTGTTCATAGTTTCACCTTATTTTGATCCTCTGTAGGAATGTTATGTCAGCATCTTCCCTTGAAATGGTTTTCACCACCCGAGATTTTTTAACTGGAGTGACAACCTTCCCCCATGTTACATGCAAATATTGTGATGTTCCCCTTGTCATTAAGTCCCTTTCCTTAGCTAGATGGGACCACAACCCCTACTTCCTATCTTTAGCACCTACAATTGCTTAGACTCATTAGGTAGTATTCATGTCAAGAGTTGTTTCATGGAAATCAGGCTCCAGAGAACTCCTAATACTTCCCTCCTAACCACATCCTGCCCTGTTATTTGAAACTGTTATTTGCCTTGATTCAACCTTCCCTGCTTTCCTGATCTTACTCCTGGCATGTTGCTGCTCCACCATGGCCATTTATCTGTGCGTATCTGTCTTGTATCCTCCCCTCCCACTACTTCTCCTTTTTGTCTGTGGGTTCCCTCCCTGACTCCCTCCTGGATGTTTGGACAGGTAATCTAAAAGCTTTTAGTCAGTCTCATACACTCATTTAACTACTCATTCAGTTTCTGTTCTTGATCTGTGAATAGCTGTATTTTTTTCTCCTGATATTCCGCAATCCTCTTTACACCTTTCTTTGTCCCTCCTCTATTCCTGCTAGTCCTCATGAAATGTATTTTAACATTTTCCACCTCCCCCTATTACTCATGTTAGTATTATAACTGTATTATACATATCACAATTTTCTTTATCATTTATTTCCACTGTACTCCTCTGGCAAGTATCCCAGACTATCATCAATTTTCCACTCATACAGTAAATGCACCTCTAAGATTACTGGGGTTTGTGTTTTGGTACCTCTGCTTTATTCATGAGAACAGAGCAGTTTTTACTATATATTATACAATAAATGCTCATTACTATTCAAAAATGAGCATGCAAATTGGACAGCCCAGCCAGCATGCTCATTGTAAATTGAGCATATACCACTAGAAAAATGTTCAGTCGCTGAAGTACCATTGAGCAGCCGGACTTTCTATTGGCATATACTAAGGGACAGAATGAAATGTAAGAAAAAACAGGTACATTCTGCAAAACAAAAAAAAGCAGAAACCTACCTGATTTTCCTTATATGTCTGTGCTGTCCCTCATAAATCTCTAGGTTTTAATAGTTAAAAAAAGAGCAATGGAGATTCTATTTTCTCCATCACTTCTCCAGCGCTGGTGTACTGTGCAAGTGTGGGAACATAAATACCATACACATCTGCCTACAGAAGGCAATGCGGAAGAAGACTAAAGTGCCAGTATACAAAGACTTAATTTAAGAAAGGTAAGCAATTTCTTTCTTAAATAATGTGATTGTGTAATAGCAATAATCCATTTCTGTTTGTGGGTATAATTCACCTTTGTGATTAAACTACACCAACCATGGGTAAATCCTAATATACCAATGCAATAGTCATAGATTATTGCTTAAATGTAACATTCTAGTCAAAACACCTGTAACTTTAGGCTTAACAGTCAGTATGGTCTTAATATTCATACAATTTGAGCAGTATAAGAAAACTTTGTCCCATGCTGCTGCCCTTATTAGGTCTATGTCATAACCTTAGACTGTAGTGTCAACATATTTTCTTCTCTCCCTGTCTCTCACTCTCTCTGTCTCTCTCCCTCACTCTCTCTCTCACTGTCTTTCTCTCTTAATCTTTTATGAGACTTAACTGTGCCACAGCATCCATACATCCTAACATATCTTATTTTCTTGGTAGTCTGCCTTTTTCATAAGATATCACTTTACTGTGACCTTGACATTACTGTAAATTCATAGTTTCTGAATCTCACAAAGATTTCTTGTTTAGACAGACTAACAAATTATAAATAACTTCTGTTTTTTTTTTTTTCTTCTTGGTATTTAACTAATCCCCATACACGTCTTTCATTGTAATTTATTTTCACACTAAGTGCCAGAACAGTTTCTTGAGCTGTATCTTGTCTACTAAGTGAACACGATGCTAATGTAGCACACAGGAAGAATGACAGGCATCACTTGGCCTTCACACACACACACACACACACACACACACACACACACACACACACACACACACACACACACACACACACACACACACACTGTATCTGTCTCTGGGGTGTAACTGTCAAAAACTAATCAGCCAAGATGCATGCTTTCTTTCTATACTGGTATTAAACAAGTGTCTTTTTTAATCATTAAGAAAGAAATTATGCACTTCCTGTTCTAGACACAAGTGAATATTGAAGTACTATATCCAAAATCCATAACTTATCAACTCCTGATGAAGGGCTCCTGCTAGACTGAAAGCTTGAGTAATTGCAAAACGTATACTGGTCCAATAACATATTACCAATAACATCTGTGTTCTTTTCTGTTAACTTTTCCATGAAAATTCCATGCTTTCTTGTTTTATCTTTGAGTTCTGCATATTTCACCTAAATATTCTGATTTAATTTTAGCCCTTCTTTATTCCTGTCGCAATCCATCCATTTTATCTGTCTTGTACATTTGAATTGCCGATGTCCATCTCTGTACCATTTACCCCATTGTCCTATTTGATGTCCATCACATTATTTTTGGACTTGTATCTCGACAGTATCCTCCCACTCCCTCTCCTGTTTACTGCGTAAACCTTTTTATACTTCACTGGTCATCAATCTGTTTCTTTACTATAATATCTCCTGCCTTCATTATTTCTTCTATTTCTCTTTAGATATATCCAGAGCTTTCTCATGTTGGCCTCATATCCTGTCTGCCCTTTTCCCTACTTTTCTTAATTATCACTCCTTTCCTGATATTGAACAGTTTTCATGCCTTTCTCTTAGTGACTCTCCTCCCTTTACTCACATTTGTTTGTCCCTACTGCCCTGCTAATGATATTTACAATCCTCTTTCTCTGTATTTGGTTCTTGTCACTGTTAACCCTCTCTCCTTTACTGCTCATTCTACTCTGCTTCACTGAATCAGTGATTTTACCCTCCCCCTGACATGTGTACAAGACATATGCAGGTGTCGAGTTTTCACTTCATCTTGATTTTTTGTTAACTTGATATTTCCTCTTAAGAGTTGTACCGGTGGAGTTTGTTATAACTTGCTCCAAGCAATACCATACTTCTCCCTCACACAGTTAGTTAATGTCTTCTTTTAATGGGGCAATGCAGAAGGACTTGGGTGCTAATGCAAGCCTGCTTGTCACTGTTCCTGCTTTTGAAATGTATGTTCTTTTCTATACATCTTTCATGAATTTGTGTTTGCATTCTTTATTAAAACATCTCTGGTACAATGTTTTACTTTGTGTTTTGGATGATACCAAAGATTTGTGAACAGCCTTAATCAGATATATTGGTTTCTTGCAATCATGTTTGACTGATTTGCGACTCTACGGAGTGCTGCTCTGCTGATCTGATACCTGTTTGGCCTTTTCTAATTGAAAGTATCAATTGAATGAGAAATGGTTATGCTCTTCCTTCATTTATCATACTTTGTCCTGAAGTTATTTTTTAAATTTCTGGGTAGTTGTTCAGATTGAACAACTGTACTGTTATGTTGCCTGCTCTCATTAGATAACTGTCTTTCTTGTCAAAGTTGGCAGTGACAATTTTTTTCTTTTATGAATCAATGATGTAATATTTGCTTTATTCTAATCTTCTGATATTTCTGTGGTCACCCAACTGAACTAGATATCATTTTGCCACTTTCTTTGGATTCTGTTGCTGATAAAACCAGTTTGGCTACCATGAATCTTGTTGCAGATCCTGTAATGGGGTTAGAGACTTTCTTAGTCCACTTCAAGCTGGAATTTTTGCTGATTTTATCACCCAGTACTGAACCGCTCCATTATAGGTATTCGAGGTATATCTCAAGTAGTAATTTGACGATCTTAAATCACTAGCGCTTGTCCACTGTCAATTAATGATCATAGGATCATAGTAAGTTACTAGGCTATTTTTTCTAAGGCTATTATAAGCCTAGCCAAGAGTTTATCTCATGTTTAGACAAGTCAATGCCTGATGACCCTGTCCAGCAGGGACACGGGTGGAATCCCAGGGATGTATTTTCTGCTTCCCATACAGTTATCCATGTTGTACTTAAGAAGGGGTAAAGAGGTACTGTGCTTGACATGGGGAGGGAGTCTATTCTACAAATGGGGGAGTCTTTGGGATACAAATCTGCCCTGCCAACAAGTCCTATTGATGTCACAGACCAGGTTGAGGCCAGGCCCATCAAGCCAAGGTCTGAGAGTGCTTTGTATGCCAGAGAGAGGTCACCTATGAGGAGTCTGTATGAAACTGAGTAGAGGGATAGGGCTTTTAGCCTGTCTGTGTATGGTAGATTTTTGAGGCCCTGGATTCTCCTGGTTTGGAACCACTGTGGTCTCTCCAGCTGCTCCATGTGCTTTGTGAGGTACATGCCAAACAGGGAGTTGTAATCAATAATGGGCCTTATAAGGGAAGAGTACAGGGATGTTATGATCTCCTTGTCCCTGGATGAGATACCCTTACTTATGAGATGGGCCATGTAGAAAGCTTTACATACAATGGAATCAACATGGTGGTCAAAAGTCAGTTTGCTATCAACCTGGGTGTCCAAATCCCTCATGACTGATTGTGTGCTTAGGACATTGTTGTTAATGTGACCATTTATGAGGACATCACTATCCCCAAAAGGGAAGATGATGCATTTTTTGGTATTCAGCCTGAGGCCATGTTTCTGGCACCAGTCATTTGCTTGGATGAGACCCTCTTGTAGGATGTCCACATCACTAGGAGAATTGATGACAGTGCCCAGCTTGCAGTCATCTGCAAACCTGGTCAGCCATAGCCCACTGGTTTTGGCCTATACCTCAGACAAGTATTTCACAAATAACAGAGGCCCCAAGACCAAACCCTGGGGTACACTGCTCATTACGGGTCTACTGCTTGAGGTAGTTTCCCCTATTTTGACTAGGTGAGTTGTATCAGTGAGCCAGTTAGCTACCCATCTGGTAACATATGGCTTGATGCCTAGTTGAGAGATTTATCTATTATACCCAAGTAGGGAATAGTGTCAAAGGCTTTGGTCAGGTCAAGGTAAATGGTGTGCACCTTCTTCCCTCATCCAGGGCTTGGGTGACTGTCTCAAAGAAGTCAATCAAATTTAACAGACATGACCAACCCTTGATGAAGCCAAACTGTATGAGATCAAGTGTTTGGAGGTTGCTAATGCTAATATCTTTGTTAATGAGGTCCGTGACAATCCATTCCATGGCCTTGCAGATCAGGCTAGTTAGGCTGATGGGTGTATAATTTCCCAGATCTGTGGATGCTCCACCTTTGTGCAAAGGGATGACATTGGCTGTCCTCCACTCAGCTGGGACAAAGCCAGTACTCGGGTATTGGTTGAACAGGGCACCTAATGGTACTGCAAGTTTCTGCCTGAGTTCATGTAGGATGCAGCCTGGGATCTTATTGGGTCCCATGGAGGCTGTATTTTTTGCCTTTGAGAGAGCAGTGATGACCTGTTCCTTAGATATAAAGGGAAGGGGGCAGGTACTGGGACTGTCCTGATTTACTGATGGGGGGGGGTGGACAGATGGATGAAGTTTTCACTGAATCTGTCAGACAGCAAGTCTGCTATATCTACGGCATTTGTATATGTCGTGTCCTTGACCACCATTTCTGAACAGATCTGGCTGCTTCCTTTCAGATTGCGGACATATGTGAAGAAGTCCTTATGATTGTCTCTACTAGATGTGACCAATATGGACTCCAAGTTTGCTTTGGAGGATTTCACTAGTGCTCTTATTTGCTTGTTCAGGCAAAGAAAAGATTGCTTCCAATTGGGTACCTGCTCCTTCTTGGTCCTGGCAGCAATTTGTTCCTTTTGTTATAGAGTGTTTTTATTGCATATATCCACCAGACAGATTTACTCTTCCTTGCAGAGGATGATTTAGTCCTGCCAAATATTCCCAATTCCATGCATCTACATAAATGCTAGTATAGTGCTTTGGTAAAGTTTTGGATACTAGTGCCATTCCCTGGGGGGGGGGGGGGGTGCTGTGAAGCTGTTTATACCATCGGCTGTAATCAGCTTTGGAGAAGTTTTTTTTTTTGTTTGACCCTAGCTGGAGGGGGGTCGGAGGAGATGGTGAGTTTGAAAGTAACTGTGTTATGGTCAGATCTTATCAGGGATGATGATACTGCAAGGATGCTGCTGTGGTTACTCATGTTGGTTAATAACAAATCCAAGATATTATCACCTCTTGTGGGGGTATCAACTAGCATTTGCATTGACAAAGCATTTGCATTGACAAAATTGAGGAATCTTCGGGTATTTGTGTTCTGACATGAGTAGTTCTTCCAGTCTATATTTGGGTAATTAAAGTCACCCAGGATCAGGGTAAATGATTGATTCTTGACATATTCAAAGAGGTCCAGCTAGGTGGATTGGGCATCATGAGTCAGGTTTGGGGACCGGTAGCTAGCAGTCTATCAAGGAAAGTTATGTTCCTACTCTGTAGAAAAAAAAACTGCCTATTTGTCCAACATAAGGATGGAACTCCACTGACAGGCCCACAGCTATCTTATCTCCTCTTTCTAAAATACCTGATGTGTATAAATTCCCAAGTTTTTACCTACATTACTGAAAACTTACTACTTTCTCCTTCACAGCATCAACATTGCACTACTAAGCTGTTAAACCAGTTTATCAAAGAAGAAACAATAACCTTGTATTTTCCATATCCCTTGATCTGTCCAAAACCTTCAACACAATGTCACACTATGAATTACTATGCAAGATGTCTTTTCTAGGCTTTGTTAACTATCTTAGTTTAACAGTTACCTCTCAAATAGACAACAAGCTGTAAGTGGCAAAACAATACCTTTTCCTTTCTCTTGGTAAGCACAGGAGTACCTTAAGGATCTATATTCAGTCAACCACTTTTTAATATATTCATTAATAACCTGCATTTCACAACCATCATCCAATATTCAGATGATTCCACAAGCATCTGCTCTGCCAAAAACATAGTTAAACAAGAATAGTACACCCCAGAAGCTCTCTCTCAAACTGAGGCTTAACTAACTGAATTACAGCACTTTCTACCCCCACCAATCCAAACTTATCTTATTCATCCCTAAGCAATTATCAAATCTGTGAGGATAGGAGGTACTGCCAGCCATGAGGTATCACATTCTTAATTGCTGGCAGTCTGGAGAGTAATTTCATGAAGTTCAGAGCTGAAAAACAATTTAAAATGAAAATGAAATTCAAGTGAATAAGTAAAGTAGCTCTCTGCCTTACTTGTTCGGTCAAAATAAAATTCTTGCATTTCAACAGCAATGAATATGGTGCATTTAGTGCAACAATAACTTACACTGAAAGAAAAGCATTGCATGTGGCATACCTTTTAAGCACTGTAAGCATGAATGACACAAGTCAGCCATAGAACCAGTGCTACCAGCATGGAACAGCAAACAATGTGATTGAAGCTATAGATGTGAATGAATTCAAGGATGAGGTTCTACTGGAGGGCAATGCAGATAACCCAGATTCTCTGGTGGAAATACTTAACAAGGTCACCTATAAAACATAGAATATGGTTGACCCCAGAATGTGTCTATCTCATATCTTTTGCAGTCTCTGAATCATGAGTAGACCACGTGTTAAAGAAAATACATAGAATGTGACAATGGTCAGAGACAGTGAGCTTGAAGATCATAATGACTTGCAACTGAGTGCATGCTGAATGTAGATGAATTCTGTCATCTGAGAGTTCTGAGACATCAAACCATCTAATTGAGATCTTTTGAGTGTTTGACAGATTGTGCAGCCTGTCCTGTGCTTCACCTCATTAAACCTTTTGCTTCTCACAATCTTAGGAAGATGTCAGTTTTGTTTATCATTACGATTGCTGATATTATGTCGTCTTTTGCAGATTGTCTTCTGTTTTTTGATGACCATGTTTTGTGTACCTCACTGTAAAGAAATCTTAATTATGCTGACTACAGAGGCCCACATTTGCTCTGAACAATATGGCAACCCACTGTTCTGACTCAACCTTTCCTTTTAAATGTAATGTTATTGAAAAAATGATGTATGCCGACCTATATTCTAATCTGCCTTCTCTTAACCAATTAGATTCATGTCAACCTGTTTTTAGATACAGAAGACACAGCATGATGACCGCCCTCTTCCTGATGGTAGCTGACCCCCTTATGGTAAGAGATCAAAGCCTGTAGTCCAATCTGGTCCAACAATGACTCAGGCTAAAGGTAAATGGAGCAAATACAGGTAATGCTTTCAAGTCTGCTAACACATCAGTTGATGTATTCAGTTTTATACAATAAATACATAAACTCAACATTTTCTGTATGGTAGTTTGAAAAAAAGGCATAATGGAGCTTTTAACAAAGACTAGACAAACTGTGACAGCCACAAGTGTCATCTGGAGCAGTGAACATCATCACTTATTATCGTTATATAACGCAGACATTTTTAATAGGAAATGGATGTTCTACTAGTTAACAAGTACTGCTCATTTCTATACAATGTTGATCTCAACAGGCAAAGACCCACGTGTGTGTGTGTGTGTGTGTGTGTGTGTGTGTGTGTGTGTGTGTGTGTGTGTGTGTGTGTGTGTGTGTGTGTGTGAAAATTATAAAATAATTGATTACATATTGTATTGAAAACAAATTGGTACAGAAGTGCTCCTGCACCCCACCCCTTAATAACCCATAAATTAAAATGCAGATAATAGAACAGTCAAGAAAAGGAGTTAACCTCACTGCATGCCCATCTCACAGTAACACATATAGTTCTCATTTAAATAAACAAATATATTTCAGCAAAATCTCTCTCTCTCTCTCGCTTGCTCGCTTGCTCTCTCACACACACACACACACACACACAAGCCAATTTCACAATCATTGAAGCTTTTCATTTAAGGCTTGATCAGTTCTATTTTGCATCTTATTCTAGTATTGCTTTTGTTTTGTTTTAAGTTTTCTGTTCTGTTGGAGTTTTAAGAGTTCTTGGCTAGGGTCAGTTAAAAAAGTTACCAAAGAATTCCTTTGCAAACTGTGACTAACACCAGTTATTAGTGAGGGGAGCTGAGAAACAGTATTGCTGTTTTATTTAGAAATATCTGTATTTAGCTGAAGTGTTTGTTTGATCTGCTTGTTGACCTGCTTCCTCTGAATGTTGATGATCTCTGGCTGCATTTGGTGGCCTTTGAATTGCCCACATCTACTATAAATCTCATTTTGGACATTCCTCCCAGTCTCATGTCATCATCTCATCAGCTCATTCTACTGAGCAGAGAGAGATAATTTGGGAAGGCCCACCCATTTAGTTTTGCGACCTTAAATTATCTTGTTTCCTCTCTTTCCCACTTAACCTAAAACAAATTGCACTTTATTAATTTTCTTTTACTGTATTTGTGTTTCTTCCTACGTTAATACTTTATTTTGCTTTTGCTGCTTGTTCTTCAAAGTATTCAATTGCATTTATTCTGCTACATTTATTACTGCTTGTTAGTAGCCTGATTGCATTGTAACTGTTATGCTAAGCCTTTTGGTTTAAGCACTTAGGCTTCAGGCCAGTTATTTTTAATTAGGAAGTTTTGTGGTCCATACTACTGTGGCAGGAGAGGTAGCTTACATCCTTCTAAGTTGGGAATTGCTAGTTGAAGGCTTAGTGTGTCTGTTATTCTAAAAGTTCTGGTTTAAGCACTTTGGCTTCAGGTCAGTTATTTTACATTGAGAAGGTTTGTGGTCTGCAGTCTTGTGGAAGGCGAGGGTAGATTCTGCCCTTCTGAACTGGGAATTGCTGGTTGAAGGCTTATTGTGCCTGCTTATCTGAACTGTTTCTTTCTGAAATTGTTGCACCTTGTTTGCTGTAGCATGGATTAGGTTCAGACCTGTTGAATCTATCTCTGTTTGTATAACCTGAAAACTAAACCAGGCCATCTTTTGTTGAAGAGGGTTCCCTGCACCCTAGTGGTAGGAGTGTACAGTTAGAACTCGTCTTATTGAAGGTTGCTGGAATAGGGCTCAGTTTTGAGATTTTTTATTGGTTAATTGGTTAATTTGTTTAAATCAGTTTGGTCCTGCTTGCTACTGTTATATTTAAGTGTGTATCTGTCCTCCTGTGTTAAATCGCCCTAAACACAGTTTAAATATCTTTAGCATAGTCTGGTTATAGGTTTTACTGTATCCAGATCTGTTTGTGTGATTCCTGTGTTTCCTGCTACACCTTCTTGTGTTAGCTAGCCTGCACTTAGTGGGAGTAAGTGAACTGGTTGGAAATGGTCTGGCATATGGTGTTTAGCTAAGAGCGCATGGAAAAGGGTTGATTAGACAATTCCAGTGTTTCTATGTTACTTTCATGTTTGTGATATTTAAACACTGCATTTATGTAGGTTTGTGCTTATTTGCCCATCATGCACTTCCACTGCACTGTTTTAACCCTTTGTGAGGTATCTCAGCTGCATTTTTCCCTTACCAGAACTCCTGTGTAAGTGAGGCCCTCCCTTGCAGCTACTGTTTTGATTTTATCCAGTCCTACTCACACCAATAGGTACTCTCCTCAGAGAGTCCCCACTCTACTATCCCTGACCTCTCTTCCATAGATTCAGATAACCATGAAAGGACAATTTCCTATGGTTTCTCCTGCTAGTCTGGTTGATATGGGCATCCTGAGACAGTGTAACAACTGCCTCATGTACACTGACAACCATCTACTACTACCACCTAGGAACACAATATGTGAGAGGTGCAATTGCATTAAGAACCTAGAATCTTTACTGTCTTAGTCACAAGCCAGTACATCTGGCACCACACCTCTAACACCACCTACACCTGTACAACACACTCCTACATATGCAGAGGTTCTCAGCAAAAACATACCTAAACAAAGCAGACCTCTGAAGCAAAAACACACACGCACATCACAACCCACAGCACCAAGCACCACACATACTATACACACCTGTGTCTCACAGCCTGTAAGGCCTAGCCACAAACCCAACATACTGGTCATAGGAGACTCTATTGTGAGACACACAGATGTGCCCCTCATCAGGCTAGACAAGGAGAAAGTCATGGTAAGTTGCTTGTCAGGTATTAGAATCTGCCATATCATGCATGCATTTAAGTTTCTTAACAACAGGTACTGTTATGACTCTGTCATACTCCATGTTGGTGTGAATGACAAGAGACATACTTTGCTGGACTATATGCAGAGAGATATGATTGAACTCTGAATATGTGTCCCAGGCAGGTATGCCCCTAGCCTTAAGCAGCATCCTATAGTCACCCAGAATGATGCCTCAGTACAAGCAGAAAATTATTAACTTTAACAGTTGGATTAGTTTCTGGTGTCATTCCAAGGGGATCCAGTACCTGACAGCCTAGAAAGACATGATTGACAGACCATGATGCTTTGCCAGAGATGGCCTTCATCTGTCTGCCCTGTGTGTCATGCTTTTGGCAAAGGCTCTTGCCTCAACCATAGTGCCATTTTTAGGCAAAGTCATGAGCACAAAAATACCAATGTGAAAAATTCTTCTAAATGAAATTTAAAGGTCATGCTGCTAAACACTGAGTCTTAAAATGAAACTGCACTCATTGCATGCATTCCTCACCCTGGAGGATGATGACATTTGTGCTGTCACTGAAATGTCATTCAAAGCTGGGGAGAGCACCCCAGCCTTACTAAGTTACTCATTCTACCATACTTTCAGAACATAAATGGAGGGCTACAGAGACAAAGGAGGTGGCGTTTCAATATTTATCAAAGAGATACACACCTCCAGGCTGGTCTAACAGCATAATTCACAGGACACACTCCAAGTTCAGTTAACTGTTGACAAAACACCTATTCAAATCACACCTAGCTGCAGACCTCCAACTATGACTCAGGATGCCCACTCCACCTATCTGAACTTACTTGAATCCATCAAGATTCAACCCTCTACCCTGATCCTGGGTGGATTTAACTACCCAATCATAGAGTGGAAGACCTATTCTAGCCCAAACATGAATGCCCAGAGATTCCTCGACTTCATCAATGCCAATGCATTGGATCAGCTGGTTGACACCCCCATGACAGGTGAAAATATCCTGAACCTAGTACTAACCAACATGAGTAGCTACTGCAGCACCCCTGCAGTGTCATCCTCCTTGGTAAACTCTGACCATAAATCAATCACTTTCAAATTCACCATCTTCCCTGACCCCCCCTTCCACCTTCCAGGGTCAAACAAACAAAATTTCCAAAGTTCGTAGGTTCATAGGTAGGTACTAAGCTTTTGGCCCTAGGGCCAATATAAGCCTTGCTGAAAAGGTACCCTGGCTTTCTCCACCCAAGAAAATTATTTAGCTGTGCCCGTGTCAAGCTGAGCCACTAAAGTGATCCCTGGAGTGATTCCTATTTCCCATCAAGATTTTTTTGAAGAGTGCTAATGAGGAGCTTTGTTTGATATAGATAGGTAGTTTGTTCCACAGTATGAGAAGTCTCTGGGACAGGAATTTAGCCCTCCAGCATGTTCTGTTTATTGTGATGACAAGATTTAGTTCCCTAGAGCGTGTAGCTCAGAGGGATTGGGATTTGGAGCATGTCCAACAGCTCTGGGTTTGACATAGCTTTGTATGTTGAGCAGAGTTTGCCTCTGAGTACGTAATATGAGATGGAGTAAAGCTAGAGTTTTTTGAGATGCTCTGCGTAGGGCATCTGTTTGAGGCCAGTAATCCTCTTTCTGAGGTATTTCTGTGGCCTTTCCAGTTGTTGTAGATGTCTTGTGAGGTATGTACAAAAAGGGGCATTGTACTCTATAATGGATCTAATGAGTGACCTCTTTCTTCCTGAATGAGAAACCTTTTGTAATGAAGTGTTGCAAGTAGAAGGATTTTCTGACTACTGTGGCGATGGGATTATCAAAGGAGAGACTACTATCCACGTGTGTTCCAAAGTCTCTTATCACAATTTCGATGTTAAGTCGACTACTGCCTATGTGGTAGTTCATGGGTACAGAGTTTTTACCAAAAGGGATGACAATGCACTTTTTGGCATTGAGCTTGAGGCCATGGCTTTGACACCAGCATCTGTCTCAGTGAGGCCCTTTTGTAGGATGTCCACATTGTTAGGAGTTTCGATTATGGCTGCTAGTTTGCAGTCATCTGCGAACTTCATTAGCCAAAGACCTTCTGTGTTAGTCTGTACTTCAGAGAAGTAGATACCAAACAGGAGAGGACCCAGGACTGACATATGTGGTACTCCACTTGTCACTGGTCTGAAGTTGTATTTGGAGTCTGCTACTTTCACATTGTGGGTTCTGCCAATGAGCCAGTTGGTAACCCCTCTTGTGACATAGGGATTTATACCTAGTTTAGTGAGTTTATCTATAATTCTAGAGTGGGGGATGGTGTCGAAAGCCTTGGAAAAATCTAGATAGGCTGTGTGAACCACCTTACCCTCATCTATGGCGTTGGTGACTGCTTCAAAGAAGTCTATCAAGTTTAGGAGACTTGATCTGCATTTTACAAACCCAAACTGGGTGGGGTCCAGAGTTTGGAAATTACCAATGTCTTTGTTTATAAGTTCCATGATGATATGCTCCATGGCCTTGCAGACCAGGTTCACCAGGGTAATGGGGCGGTAGTTCCCGGGGTCTGTGGTGGATCCCCCTTTGTGGAGTGGGATAACTGTTGCGTTGTGCCATTCAGTGGGCACAAAGCCTGAGATGAGGCTATGATTGAACATGGTACTTAGGTGGGGTGCCAGTTCATTCTGTAGTTCATGTAGAATGCAGCCTGGGATATGTTGTCAGGTCCCATGAATGCTGTGTTCTTGGCTTTGGAGAGTGTGTTTTTTAACTGTGCAGCCATAATGACAGGAACTTTGCATTCTTCCAGTATAGAGATGGGCCCTATAGGGGGTGAGAAGTGGGTAAAGTTAGCACTGAACCTATCTGCCAGGATGTTGGCAATATCAGTTGGTTCTGTATATTTAGCGCCATTGTGCTGTAACTCAGAGCAGATCTGAATATTGCCATTGAGATTCTTGACATAGCTATAGAATGCTTTGTGGTTGTCTTTAGAAACAGTGGTGATTTTGTTTTCATAACTAGCTATGGAGGATTTTATGAGGGATCTCAGCTTTTTACACAGGCTGACCAGGGAGTTCCTCCAATCATGGGATTTTACTCTTTTTTTGCAGCAGTTTCTTTCTTCTGTTGTAGAGTTTGTTTATGGCAGGGGACCAGCAGATTGGCTTCCTTTTTTTGGAGGATAGCATCTTGGTTCTGCTAGGGATAGCATGATCCATGCACTTGTGTAAGTGCCTATAAAGTTCATTTGTGTAGGATTCAGCAGTCGCACCTCTATTGTCCGTCGCATGGGTGTCGTGAAGTTTGCCACTTCTGTCTTAAGAAGTGTAAAGTTGTCTTTGGTGATATTTTTTAGGGTGGTTTCCCTAATGGCGAGTGGGGGATGGGTTGTGGATGTCTAGGGTGATTAGCTTGTGGTCAGATCTGACCAATGTGAAATTGACCTCTGGTGCGGAACACCAGTCGCCCATGTTGGTAAAGACCGAGTCTAACATATTGTTGCCCCTGGTGGGGGTGTGGATAAGTTGATCCAAGCCGTTGGAATTTATGAATTCCAGAAAACATTGAGCAAGAGAGTTGGTACATGAGTATTTTTCCCAGTTAATGCTGGGGTAGTTGAAATCACCCATTATTAGGGTGTTAGGTTGTACCCTAATATTTTCCAGTGTATCAAGAAATGAGGAGTGGGAATCCTGGTGGCTGGTGGGAGATCTGTAGCAAGCCACAATCTGGATTGTGGTCTTGCCCAGAATTAGTTCCACTTTGATAATCTCGGATGCATTATGCTGAACAACTAGCCTGGAGGTGTGGATATCCTTAATAAATATGAACACACTTCCACCTTTAGTATTTCAGTCCAGGTTAGGTGGCCGAAAGGTGTGGTATGAATTATAGCCTGGTAATGCAGGGATGCTCTCTGGAGCATTGAATCAGGTCTCTGTCACTGCACAGATGTTGATGTTCTCCATTTTAAGGAGTGCCTCGAGTGAGAGCATTTTGAGGTTTAGACCTCTAGCACTGAGTAGCATTACCCTCAGATCTTGTTTGCTTGTACGTGTTACGGTGGAGAATTTGTCATTTGAGCCTTGCCTAAAAAATACACTACAGGGGTGGTAAGAGCCTCAGCCAGTATCTGAAATCCCAAGGGCAGCAGGTGCAGGCCATCTCTGGCAAAGCATCTTGGTCTGCCGATCATGTCATCCCAGGCAGACAGATACTGGATTCTTTTAGAATGACACCAGAATCTTAGCCATTTGTTGAAGCCAATCATTTTGTCCTTGTACTGTGGTATCATTCTGGATGATGGCAGGATGCTACTCAGGGCTAGGGTCATACCTAACTGGGCTACAAGATCGGACAGCTCCTTCATGTCTCTTGTAGTCCAGGGAGGGACGTCTCAGGTCATTCACACCAACATGGACAATGACAGAGTCATATTTGTACTTGTTGTGGAGTGACCTGAGTGTGTGCGTTATGTGGCAGATCCTGGCACCTGACAGGCAGCTGACAGTAACATTCTCCTTGTTTAGCCTGGTGAGTGGGACATCAGTGTGTCTGACTATAGAGTCACCTATGACTAGAGTGTTGGGTACCTTGTTATGCCTTATGAGCTGTGGTTGAGTGGCATACTGAGTTTGTGGGCTGTGTTTCATTTGGGTTGTGTTGGGGGGGGTAGAGGTTGCTTGCATTTCTGCTTTGGAAGTCTCTGTTGCTTGGGCAGATTTTTTATTGAGAGCCTCCATGAATGTAGGTGTGCGTTTTTTGTTTCTATGTGTGTGTTTTGGTGGTGTAGGTTTTGAGGGACTATGTGATGAGTGTGGTGTGGTGCAAGTGTTTACCCTCTCCTCTTGACTGTCTAGTCCATTTTTAGGTGAAGAGAGCTTTGCTTCCAGTTTGACTATATAAGTGCATCTCTCACAGGTTGTAGTGTTGGATGGCAGGAGGAGAGGGTTGTCTGTGTACATGAGGCAATTGCTGCATTGCCCCAAATGCCCAGATTCATCAGGTAGACAGGAGAAAACACCGGGAGCTGACTCATAGACATGCTTGGACAGGTGCTTATTTATTAAGTATTAAACATTGTTTTCCTCTATACAAGTGAGGAAAGTTGAGTGCTGTAATTTGTAGCTTATTTAGTGCTTATAATAAGTTCTGAACAAGTGCTGAGCTCAAAGAAACAGATTTGAGTGCTAAAACTAAACAACTGGCTAGTTCTAAGGGAAAATTTGAAGAGAAGACTTTATGGCGCCAGGAATAGTTTAACCCTAGCTAAGCAGTGATGCATAAAGTGTATTTTTTTAATATAGCAGTAGCAAATGAGCAAACCGATTTAAACAAATTAACCAGTTAACCAATAAAAAGCTAAACACTCAGCCAATTTCCAGCAGTCTTCGATCAGACAAGTTCTAACTGCATACTCCTGCTACAAGGGTGCAGGGGAACCTTCTCCAAAAAAAGATGGCCTGGATTAGTGCTCAAGTTATACAAACAATGCTAGATTTAGCAGGTCTGAATCTAGTCTATGCTACAGCAAACAAGGTGTACCAATTTCAAAAAGAAACAGTTCAAATAAGCAGGCACCATAAGCCTTTAACCAGAAACTCCTAGCTTAGAAAGGCAGAATCTATCCTCTTCTCCCACAAGAGTGCAGACCACACATTCTTAATGTAAAATAACTGTCCCTGAGCCCAAGTGCTTAAACCAGAACTAATACACTTTTAAAATAACAGACACTAAGCCTTCAATCGGCAGCTCCCAACTTAGAAGGATGTAAGCTACCTGTTCTGCCACAACAGTGCAGACCACAAACCTTCGTAATGTGTGACAACAATCTCTTCAAAGCAGGTATAAGCAGCTTAATAGCCACCATCCCTTCAGCTGGAACTAGCACTAATATCCAAGCCTATACCAAAAAACTATATTAGCCCCTACATAGCTGTATGGACTCAGCAATACCTGACAGGACCAAATCATCTTCCTCAAGAAAGAATAAACCTGTCTGTTGGACAGCAGCAATAAACAAACTGTATAATAAAAGGAATAAAATTGCAGTCCAGGACAAAGAAGGAGCAGGTGCCAAGCTGTTAGCAATCTCTCCTTTGTCTGAACAAGCAAATAAGATCACTGGTGAAATTCTCTAAGACTAACTTCAAGTCCAAATTGGCCACATCAACTAAGGACAATCCCAAGGCCTTCTTTACATACGTCCACAATCTCAAAAGTAATACCCAAATCTGCTCTGAACTGGTGGTCAAGAACACCACATACACAAAAGCCGTAGATATAGCCGACCTGCTGGCAGACAGGTTTAGTGAAAACCTCACCTCCCTATCCCCCCCATCAGTAAACCAGGACATCTCCTACATCTGCCTTCCTCCTAATTACCAGGTTAATGCCCTCACAAAGACAAAAAATACAGTGTCCATAGGACCTGACAACATCCTTGGCTATGTCCTACATGAACTCAGGCATGAGCTCTCAGCTCCATTAGGCACCCTATTCAACTGGCTTCATCCAAGCCAAATGGAGGACAGCCACTGTCATCCCTCTACACAAAGGTGGAGCATCCACTGACCCAGGTAAGTATAGGCCCATCAGCCTAATTAGCCTGATCTTCAAGGCCATGGAATGCATTATTATGGATCTTAAAAACAAGGACATTGCCAACCCCCCAACACTTGACCCCACACAATTTGGTTTTGTCAAAGGGGGATCATGCCTGTTAAACTTGGTTGACTTCTTCAAAACAGTCACTAAAGCCATGGACAAGGGGAAGATGGTGCACACTGCCTACCTCGACCTAGCCAAAGCCTTCAGCACTATTCCCCATGCAGGCATAATAGATAAACTCTCCCAGCTAGGCATCAACCCGTATGTTACCAGATGGGTAGCTAACTGGCTCTCTGATAGAACCCACTCAGTCAGAATAGCAGAAGCCACCTCTAATAGTAGACCCGTGGAGAGTGGTTTACCTCAAGGATCAGTCTTGGGGCCTCTACTGTTTGGGATATACTTTTCTGAGGTGCAAGTCAAAACCAGTGGTCTGTGGCTGACCAAGTTTGCAGATGACTGCAAGCTGGGTGCTGTCTTAAATTTCCCTAGTGATGTGAACATCCTCCAAGAGGGTCTTACCCAAACTAATGACTGGTGCCAAAAGCATGGCCTCAAATTGAATGCCAAGAAATGCATTATTATCCCCTTTGGGTAAAATGGTGTCCCCACTAATTATCACATTAATAAGAATGTACCAAGCACGCAATCAATCATGAGGGACTTAGGCACCCAGGTTGATAGGAACATAACTTTTGACCACCACATTGCATCCATTGTAGAGAAGGCCTTCTACATGGTCCACCTCATAAGTAAGGGTATTTCATACAGGATCAAGGAGGTCATAACATAATTGTACTTCTCCCTTATCAGACCCATTATCGAGTATAATGCCCCCTTTGGCATGTACCTTGCTAAGCACATGCAGCAGCTGGAGAGATCACAGAGGTTCCTGACCAGGAAAATCCAGGGTCTCAAACAACTATCTTATACAGATAGGCTAAAAGCCCTGTCTCTCTACTCAGTCTCATACAGACTTTTCAGAGGTGATCTATGTCTGGCATGCAAGGCCATCTCAAACCCAGCCTTAATGGAGTTGCTGCATATCCGTAAGTGAAAATCTAATCATGCAACCCAAATGCAAGGCTTCAGCCTGGTCTGTGATATTAATAGAACTTGTTAGCAGGATAAATTTATGTCCCAAAGACTCCCCCATCTGTGGAATAAGAAATATCTGAACCACCATGCTGTACAAATACGTAGTTTAATAAAACACAATGTACGCTTACATTGTGTTTTATTAAACTATGTATTTTTACAGTGTGGTGGTGCAGATATTTCTTTTTTTGCACTTTGCTGTTGATTTCTGAACCTTCGGTGTGAAGGCTCCATTTGTCTTTTGGATCCATCTGTGGAATAGACTCCTTCCCCATGTCAAGCAGAGTACCTCACTAGCCCTCTTATGAGGAACCTGAACAACTGGATGGGAAACAGAAAATGCACCCTTGGGATCTCACCTGTGTCCCTGCTGGACAGTGGAAACAGGTGCTGACTTTGTGGGAATATGGGTGAAATTCTTGGCTAGGCTTATAAAGGCCTCTGGGCCAATAGCCTAGTATCATCTTATGAACCTAGGAACATACAGCCTTCACTGCACCTATTTAACAGCCAGAAATGTACACACTTGCCACCAGCTTCTCACTGAAATTAATCTGACAGTTTCTCAGATGATGCAATAGTGCAAGTATCGATGAAATAGAAATCAATATAAAATATGATAATTTTCATTTCAACAATATAATTACTTGGCAAAAAAGCAGTATACATATATATATATATATATATAGAGAGAGAGAGAGAGAGAGTATCTATTTGTCTATCTAACTCTGTGTTTACTTATCAAAATATCCATCTATCAGTCTATCTGTATGTCTATCTATTTGTCTATCTATCTATCTATCTATTTGTATTAGCACACTGATTTAGTCAGAGAAGCACATTATTGATTGTAGAATGAAAAGGGAGCTGTTTCCAAGGAACTGAAACATACAGGTAGTCTCAAACAGGCAAACAAACTACCTTCATAGCAGCTAAATGCACTAGGTGCCTCTAGAGATATATCTCATTCACTACCCTCTGACAAAGGAAATCTCCATGGGATTTAGATAGGATTATCCAGATTGTCCAAGAAGTTACATGTAAAGAAAGAAGTAGATTTTAGAAGAGACAGAGAAATGGCCCAAGGCTGGGTAATTCTAAAGTAGAAGAGAAGTCCAGGTTATGTGCAAGTTTTGAAGTCAAAATGTCCCCATCGTGAGTACTGCAAACACACAAAAAATGTTGGGATTCATTATAATGCAGTGGCACAGAGAGAGAGTGGGAGTGGGGTAGGGAGAAATACAGAGGGAAGGCTACAAGGCATAAGCTCAAAATATCCTTGTTGGCTGTCTACTGAGTATGATACTATTTGACTTGACAAGTATTTTATTCTTGGGCTAAAGACTAAACCAAAGTTTTTTTTTGTTTTTTTTTCCATGTGACTGTATTGCTCTTCAATTTGCATATTGTGTTTGATAAATAAAGTACATTTTAGCTCATTTTATCAAAAAATATGTTTTTCTGAAAAAACTCAAGCCCAAACCTTCTTAGTTAGGACTAAATTTTGGCCTAATTCCACGAGAAATGCTATGCTATATAAGGCACTGGTAATGCAATAAGGAAACATCTAGTAGTCTGGGTTTTAGGAACAAGTTTCCTGATGAGTAGTAGAAACACAAGTCATGAAATATTATCCATACCCAAAAATGTCAGATGTTTCTGTTATTATGCTTCAGACCCCCAGACTCATTTCTGAATTTCATTTTGTATGCTAAACTCTGTCTTCAAACTACTACAGCACTGTAATAAATATATATATATATATATATATATATATATATATATATATATATATATATATATATATATATTTTTTTTCCATTGACTTACTAGTGTAATAGTTAGCAAATATGAGAGTGAGAGTAGTCACCACGATCAAAATTCTTCACTGTTAACAAGTTCCAAATGAAGGTCACCAAATAGGTCAAAAACACTTTATTACAAAGAAGAATAAACGCTTTCGCGTAGTGCTAGCTACATCAGTGTAATAGTTAGGTTTCATGATTGGGTAAGATATAGTAATATCAGATTACTAACTTTTTATTTATTTGCTTATGTATTGATTTATTTTTTCCTTGCTACTCTTTTAATTGGATTCATGACACATCTTTAACCTCTTGTAGATTTGGAGTATCACAGCAACAACTGATTGGGTGAAGTATAGTAGCATCGGGTTACTTATTTTTTTCTATATATTTGTTTGTTTGTGCATTTATTTATTTTTGCTTCCTTCTTTTTTTTTTTTTTTAAATATTTTTATTAATTTCCAAAAACAAGAAAACATGAATGCAGGTTATTTATGACAATGAAGTATTTACAAATTATTTAAAAAGGTAGGCTAAAACCTCTAAACAGATATCAAACATTAAAACCAAAATAAAGTATTTACAAGGGTGTCTACTGTTGACATATAATTGACTTTCTATACAATTGTTTCCTGATTATAATCTGCTGCAGTCATTATTCTCCAGTATTTCAGTTACTTTTTGCCATGCTACGTATAATGATGTAGTTCTTTCAGTTCTTCCTTTAATAGTTTTCATTTCCAATTGCGATACTGCTGACACCATATTCATGAATTGCTTAAAAGTTGGAGAAGCTTTGGATTTCCAGTTTGATGTAATGTTCTTCCTTGCAATAGCTAGGAGAGTCCATAAGATTACATATTTTGTTCTTGGCACACAGTCGGGTACAGGTGCATTAAACAAAATAATCGATTTGAAAATCTGGAATTTATCATTGAATACCATTTGCAGAAAATAATTTATTTTATCCCAATATGGTTTAATCAAATGGCATTCGTAGAACATATGTTGCCAGTCTGCTTTTATTGATAAATCACATCTCCAGCAGCCAATATTTTTCTTAAAAATAAGTTCCATTTTATGAGGGGTTACATAAGATCTGTGTATGAATTGCCATGTAAAAAATCTCCAATGTAATGAAAGTGATGTCTGCTTTGGAGAGAGAAGAATTAGTTTTTTATCTCTGTCATTTGGCACATGTCCATTAACTGATCTATAATAATTCCATATTTTGTCATTATTATGCATTTTTATTTTTTTGTTTGTTTTATAAATAGATGATAAGTATCCCTTTCCAGTAATGGGTTGATTTGTTAGTAATATTATATGTTCTATAAGGTTAGGAACATTTTGTCTTATTGATGGTTGCATTGTTTATTGTTTGCTTAATATATACTGCCTTAATTCTTGTACATGTAACCACGAACTATCTTCCATATTTAATTTCTGTTTAATCTGGTCTATTGTCAGAAGTTTTCCAGAGTTTAGCAATTGATGCCAATATATTAATCCCTTTTCTTTAAGCATGTTGACTACTTCCATATTAAATGTTATTATATTACCTTGTGTGTACGCTACTGGATATAAAAGAAATTACCATGCTTTAATATCAGGATTGCTATTAATAAGATTTTGGAAAATTTTTAATGTATACATAATGTATTTGGAACTTATATTTTTATTCTTATGTATCATCATATATTCCTTCATCAGCCATAGAAAATTGTTTGGTATGAAATCTGTATACTTATTTGCTACTACAAATCCTGATTTTAACCAGATTCTCTCATGAACTAGCTTCCATTTTGATGTATATTTTGTATTTAGCCATAATGATATTGTTTTAATAATGGATGAATGCAAATATATTTCTATGTCTGGTAAACCTATGCCACCTATATCCCAATCATCTAGATGATACTTCATAGCTATCCTTGCTTTTTTTGGATACCATAGGAATCTTACCATTAAATCATTTAATTGTTTTAGGTGTGATTTGGCTGGTGGCAAAGAACAAGCTTGTATGACATAAAGAATTTTTGGAAATATGATCATTTTAATTATATAAAGCCTTTCTTCCATTGAAAAGAAGAATTTATTCCATTTTTGTATTAGATTTTTAATATTATTTAAGGTCTCTTTATAATTTGTTTCAATTGTAGTATCTAGGTTGTTAGTTATTATAATTCCCAAGTATTTAATTATATTATCGGTAGAGATATATTTATGGTATTTTTTTATTTATATCTTTTTTATTAGTATTTATAAGCAATACATTTGTTTTGTTCTCATTAAATTTATGACTTGAAAAGTTTTGAAAGTTTTGAATTGAGTCCCATAATGCTTTTAAACTGCTATTATTATTTTTTAAGGTAATTAAAATATCATCAGCAAAAAGTTGAATTTTAAGCTCTAGGCTGTTGTCTAGTTGTATTCCTTCAATATTTTTATCCATACGTATATTATTTGCTAAGGGTTCAATGACTAGCGCAAACAATAACGGAGAAAGAGGGCAGCCTTGTTTTGTGCCCTTAGTTATTTTAATAGATTTAGACAGACAAAATCCCAGTTTTATATAAGCCAATGATTTTTCATATAATGATTTTATTAACAAAGTGAAGTTGTTTGAGAAGCCATATTCTTCTAAAACTAACCACAGATAATCCCAGTTCACTGAATCAAATGCGCTATTTATGTCTAAGCTAATAACATTCATTTTGTTTTTTGTGACATTTATATAATCAATTAAGGAAAGAATTCTTTTAATGTTGTCATAAGTGTTCCTATCTTTTATAAAACCTGTTTGATCCTCCTCTATCAAAAGTGGTAGTAATTGTTTTATTCGAGCAGCATGTATTGCCATAAAAATTTTATAATCTATATTAAGAAGTGAAATGGGTCTGTATGATGAGCATTCACTGGGATCTTTATTTTGTTTCATAATTGGTGATATTAATGTGTACTTCCAAGGAGGAGGAATGTCTTTACCATTTTTAACTGATGTAAAGACATTCAATAACAACAGCAAAGCCTCATTTGATAGTAATTTAAACATTTCTGGGGTGATATTATCTATACCTGGAGCTTTGTTTAATTTTAGCTTATTTACTTCAGCTTTAAGTTCTGTCATTGTTATTTGTTTATCTATTAGTTGTACCTGCTCCTCTAATAACCTAACTTTAACATTGTTTTTGAGAAAAGCTTTCAATACTGTTTCTGTTTTCTCATTTTGATTATTAAGTTTATGAAAAAAATAGCCTAAAAGCTTCTAATATTCCTTCTAAATCAGATACTTTCTTTTTGGTTTCTATATTATGTATTTCCTTGATTTGATTTGTTTTAATAATCTTTTTAGTCCTATTTGCTATTCTTCGTTGGTTTTTAGGGTTCATTGAATAGTAACATAGTTTAATTTTTTCTAAGTTGATCATTGTTTTGTGGTGTAGCGTCTCTGAGTATTTTTTATTAGTATCTTCTAGTTCTTTTATTAAGTTGGTGTTTCCATTTTGAATATCAAGCTTTAAATTATCTACTTTTGACTGTAATTCCATTAATTCCTTAGTCCACTGTTTTTGTTTATTTTTATACCATCCCACCGCTCTTCCATATAGGTATGCTTTCAATGCATCCCATATATATATTTCAGATACATCTTTTGTAAGATTGATATCTAGGAATGTTTGTGTCTCTTTAATATAAAATTCCTTAAAATCTTTGAGATTTGTTATGTAAGATGGTATTCTTGTTACTGATATCCTTCTCTTGAAACATAAGTCTATCTCAAACGTTATGGTGTTATGGTCCGAAAATGGACATGAAATTGTCTTGACTTTATTTAATTTAGAGGTTAAATCCTTTGTTATGTACACTCTATCTATTCTAGAGTATGTATTATGTCTATGGGAAAATGTGTAAAGAATAGTGAATCTGGGATAGCATACTCATTTATGTCAACTATATTAAAAGTTTCAACAAACTCAGATAACAACTTTGTTAAAGGTGGTCTCTAACGTGTAGTTTTAGTATTTGTGTCAGTTTCTTTTATAATGCAATTGAAATCTCCAGCTATGATTAAATTGCCTTTGGTATATTGTACAATGTCTTCTAAGTGTTGTTTGGCCACTCTAACACCTAGTCCTGGTATCCAATAAATATTCACTAATGTATATATCATTTCATTGATAGATATTGTCACTAGACAAAACATTCCTGAGTTGTCATGGAATGCGTTTATGATTTTAGGCATTAAAGTAGTGTTTTTCCACAAAATTGCTACTCCCCTTCACTTCTGATTATAGGTGGAACTTACTAGTATTGTATAATTTTTATTGTTTATTTTATTTATGTCTTCCTGTGTAAGGTGTGTTTCCTGTAAAAATACTAGTTGCGCTTCACATAGCTTTAAATATCTATAAAGACTTCCCCTTTTGCAGCTATTATTTAAACCATTTACATTAAGAGATATACATTTTGCAATTGGATTTATATTAGCTTTGCTTTTATCCATATTCATATACTCGTAACAATATGTAGATGTGTGTACATGAAGAGAATGACTTGTTCTTTCTTCTTCCAACAGTATTACAATAGATTATAGACACCCAATAAAAGTAAATTACAAGATCATAACTGAGAACAATATAAGATAAACAACCACCAAACCCCTCCATGAGAAAAAACATCTCATCCTTGAATGATCTAATCATTCAAGCGATCTCTCTAAGTCTGCATTTCAGCATCCTCCCCCGGCCACGCCATATGGTAGTTTTATAATGAAAAGTATCTTATATATCTTTTAAGTATACATGTATCTGTCGTCTTTACAGATTACTTAAATACAGTCTTTATCTATTTTTAATATTTTATAAAACACTAAGCCAACACAACTATACATAGATTTAATACTTAACTATTTGGTTTTGTTTAAATTGTAAAGGAAAATCTTTTATTTTAATATATCTTTTGTGTAGCAATAACGGTTATGCATCTTAAAATAATATGCTTGATGTCTATCTCCCTTATAGTGTGAGTGGCATTCATAGGTATCAAATTTATTGTAATGGTCTACCTATATATATATATATGTATATATATATATATATATATATATATATATATATATATATATATATATATATATATATATGTACATATATATACATATATATATATACATATACATACATACACATACACACACATATATATATACACACATACATACATACACACATATATGCATACATACATAAAAAAAAATGTTAAGCATTATATGCATCAGTTAACCATGCCACAAGTTGATTAAATCAGAAAGTATCCGTAACAATGAATATAACATTACATTTGTATTGTCATTTATCAGTAATCTTATATTTTTCTTTTAATTCAAAAAGTCATATTTTAGTGGTATGAATGCTACTAATTTGTTTTTGGCATTGGTATTATATAGTTTAAGACTATATTTCTTAGCAATTCCTATATATTTATTAGTGCCACTGGCATATTTCATCGCTAGTGTACCACATATGTCATATGTCAAATAGCAACTCATACTCCCTATGATATTACAGGATTTATCTGCAGCGTTATAACTGTAAGGTTGGAAAATATGAGAAGCAAAGTAGGCTTTAAATATGCTATAACACAATTGTTTGCTACTTATTACTGTCAACTATTCTACATACACAGGAAAAGATAACCTTATATGACCATCAACCATTTTCCTTCATTTTTCTCTTCATCCTTCTATTCTCCATTTTTAATAAATATTTGTTTCTATTGTGGCTTCTTTGAATTTAGCGAGGGTACTCCATATCATATTATAGATAATATACAACATTCAAACAGAGAACATGCCCAATATAGAGACATATTCTCAACTCAAGTGGTCGACACCATATATTTATAACACTGCAGTTAGAAATATACTAATGAATATGCAATAACTAGCATCTTTGCAGCATGTGTGTGTCTCTAACAAGTACATACCTATAGGATATTAAAAAGAATAGATAGCATGCTCTTGTTTCATAATTAACAAATGCACATAGCCTGGTATTTACTTTCATAGACAGAAATTAGACCTGTTACTTATATGCATATCAGGTACCAACAGCAATATGTTAGTAAATGCCTATGCTATTCAAATCATATTTTAATGCTGATTGATATGAGATGTAGCTGACAATGGCTTTAGCGTTTGTGATGTTATATACTATATATTCAGTATTATAAGTAAAAGTATGTTGCATGTCTATTTGCAATCTAAGGTTCAAGGCTGATCAATTTAGACATACAAGACAATCTCTTTAGCCTTGGTTATATAATGGGAGTTACTGTGTCTCTACACAACCATTCATTTTCAGTGAGGATGTTCAATATTAATATAACTTGCCTTTAATAAAAGCATACTTATAATTCAGCAGTTCTTTCCTATATATATAAAACAATATCATAAGCAAGTCTGAGATGTTTTCTTGCTCATTACTGCTTAATGATTGTGCTACTTGAACAATTTAATATTTACAGAGTATCTTGATAATTAAACAGCAACTCCTTTTTACCCTTAAAATGCCTAATAACACATAGCTACATTCATGAACCTTAATTGATTTACTATCTTTAAGGATGAGTACACTAGCTGCAGTGTGTTTACAAATATGTTATATAGTTCCAGTCAAGGACTTAAATATACTAAATTTTTATAAAATTAAGTTAAATTATAGTAATTTACGTGGGTGATCTTATCAGAAAAGATTATAGTAAAGTCTGTATGTGTTAACTATTCATACAGTTTCTTCCAAGTGATATACTTCTTTTTAAGCTTTGTGTGCTGTTTGTGTACAATTCAAAATGAATAACAAATATTACAATATAATAAAATGTCATGTATGTGTTGATACCTTCTAAATTCATTAGGTACTTCAGTGTACTTTTAATATTTGTTAAAACTGTAAAAGCACTTTGCCATCTCATAAATAGTGTGCTGGTTACTTTAAGTAGCTTAGGAGCTGACACCACACCCATACTGTCTTGTTTTAGTGCTGACATCACTCATGACTGTTTACTTTCATTTTGTGCTGTTAGAAGGTTTAACACACTGTAATGGATTCTAGCTGAAGAACCTTCATTCAGGGGTGGTAAAATAAGAGTTCCCAGCTCATGACCATGGCGGGAAGACAAAAACAAAGTAAGTGAAGTTTTGAGGGCTTTTTTAAACTGAACACCAGCTCATTAAACTTCTATTAGTTTTCTTAACATTAAGGGCAGATATACAAGCCAAACAGTAGTTTGTTAGTCAAAAAGGCACTTTTAGCATCAAAGAATAGATAATTACTTTTCAAGGCACTTTTTGACAGTTATTACTATCAGTTTTTATATATTATTATGTGTATTAAATACATCAGTTTAGATATTTCATGCAGCTTAGTGTAAATAATATAAAAAGGAATCATGCTCATTTAAACATACCACATTAATATGTCAGTGTAAATACATCATATTCTATACTAGCAGTAAAAGGCAGGTAATTTTTAAATGCACTATCTAAACATCATTTAGAGTTAGAAAAATCATGAGTGTAAGTATTTACACTGTAATAGAGAAAGATATGTTACCTTGCTTTTTTAGGGTTGTTTCCTTTAGTTATAAAATGTCCTGCTTATCTTGTATTTATATTGTTTCAAAGACTGACACATGTGTAAAGCATGAATGCTTTCAAAGAACTTTTTTGCCTTACAGAGCAAATAGAAGACAATAATGTTTGTGTTTTTCATATGTCTTTTATCATTTCTTCTTCTTCTTGTCAGCAGTGCTCCATTCATTGTTTTCTAAGTGATGCTTAACCCCAAATTGGGAGAAATCCATTTCTTCCACATTATCCAAGGTTTTATTAGCTGAAAGATAAGAAACTGTTGCTTGCAGAGTGTCAAAAGTTTTAGGACCTTCAGTAAAAAATATTTTTATTCTTGCAGGGAACAGCAAGTGGACTTTAAGTTGTCTTTTTTTCAATTCCTTTATCAGAGGGAGACATTTTTTTCTTGCAGTTATAGCTCCAGCAGAATAATAATTATCAAATCTGATTATGTTGTCTTTGTATTTAACTGGAGAAGTTGACCATGCTGTTTTTAAAATAAGTTCCTTGTCCTGTGATGAAAAAAACTTTACTATTATTGATCTTGGGTGATTTTTTGATTTGATGGTTGATGAAGCAGCTCTTAAGGATCGGTGGGCTCTTTCAAATCCATAAGAAAGAGCTTCAGGCAATTTTAAAACTTCTGGTAACCAGGTAGTAAGGAAAGTCACCATGTTATCTCCCTCTGTTTTCTCTGGTAGCCCATAGATGCGAAGGTTATTTCGTCTGGATCCTCTATTTTATTTTGTAATGAAGCATTTTGTTGTGATAAAAAATGTAGCTGAAGATCTTGTTCTGAGAGTCTGCCCTCAGTATCATTTAAGGATCTCTCTATGTCAGCTATTTTGAGACTTCTGTTGCATCATTATTTCTTGTAGTTGCTGTATTTGTTTTGTAGATCTCTCCTCAAAAGTGTCCAGTTTGGTATTCATTTTGTCAAATTTCACTGACAAGTCTTGTATAGCATTTAATAAAGACTGTATCTCCTTTTTCATCGTCTGGTCCTGTGTGGTATGCTTAGAAAAGCTCATTTTCAGTAGATTCAGATACCTTCCTTCTTGTTTTTGACAGGAAAAATAATGTTTAAAGCCAAATTGTTTGCACTGTAGACTTCTAGTGATATTAGTAGAAGTAATTCAACAAAATAGGTTTGTCTACAATATCTAGTTTTTAAAAATTCCTGTCAGAAATATATTTTGAGTGCAGAGCTGAGAAAAGATGCTGCCAACCAGTCTACATCCTAGCCACGCCTCCGCTTCCTTATTTTTTGATTGGTTCTGGGACATGTTTTTAGCATCTTGAAGAGTTGGAGTGTCATGGCAATGATTGATTAAAATTATACTGATCCATGTACACTAGACTAGATGTTTTATCTTATTTCTAGTAAATGCTAGGCTATGTTGTATTGTAGGTTCATTTTGTATTGTAAGTTCATATGTTTATTGGATCATAGGATCATAGGTCATTTTAAGCCTAGCCATTTCAACCCAATGTATTAACCTATGAACCTATGTAATACCGTAAAACTACTAGTCAATACCCAAGATTGCAATTAGTGATGACTTCTCATGTCCAGGAGGACTGTGGGCACTCTCCCTGGTAAGAATTTACTGTGCCCCATACACTTGTTCAGGTTCCTGTTGAACAGTGTCTTAGAGGTGCTCTGTTTCACATAAAGTGGTACCTGTTCCAAAAATGTGGCAGTCACTGGGAGAGAAATCTATCCCTCCAGCATGTCCTATTTAAGTCGCAGACCATATTTAAGTCCATGGAGTGGGTAGCCCTAGACCCATTTGATTTATGGATATACAGTAAGTTCATTAGGTTTGGGTCTTGGGTTGCTCTATAAGCCAGACATAAGTCTCCCCTATGAAGTCTATATGATACGGAGTATAGTGACAGAGACTTTAGTCAGTCTGTGTAAGGCACATGCTGGAGGCCCTTGATCTTCTTTGTTAGAAACCTTTGAGGTCTATCTAATTGCTGCAGATGCTTAGAACAGTACATACTGAATGGGACTTTATATTCAATTATGGGCTGAATAAGTGCAGAGTATGGGGGGGGTTATAATTTCTCTTGGTCCTGAGATGATGCCTTTAATAATCAAATGAGCTATGTGGAAAGCTTTCCTTACAATGGTAGACATGTGATGGTGGCCAAAGATAAGGTCGTGGTCAACCTGTGATCCCAGGTCCCTTACCACTTCATGGGTACTTAGGGTATTGTTGTTGATTTGATAGTGTGAAGGGACATTGTTTGTACTGAAGGGAATGATGATACATTTTTTTACATTCACTTTGAGACCATGAATAATACACAAGTCATTGATTTGTATGAGACCCTCCTAGAGTATACTGACATCATTTGGGGATTTAATGATTGTACCTAGTTTGCAGTCATCTGCAAACATGGTCAGCCACAACCCTTAGTTTTGAGCTGAACTTCTGAGAAGTATATACCAAACAGTATGGGGCCCAGAACTTACCCCTGTGGCACCCCGATGGTAACAGGTCTGATGGTTGATGTAGAGTCACCCACTTTGATAGTGTGTGTCCAGTTTGTGAGCCATTTGGCAACCCATCTTACAATGAAGGGGTTTACATTCTGTTTGCTAAGTTTATCAGTAATGCCTCAATGTGGGATTGTGTTGAAAGCCTTTGCCAAGTTGAGGTATGCTGTGTGCACAGGTTTGCCTTCATAAATGGCCTTGGTCACACTTTCAAAGCAATCCACCAGATTTAAAAGGCAGGATCTGCCCTTCACAAAGCTGAATTGGGTAGTATCCAGGGTTTGGAGGTCACCTATGTCTTTAATTATGAGGTCCATAATGATACATTCCATGGCATTACAGATGAGGCTGGTCAGGCTTGTGAGTCTGTAATTCCTTGGGTCTGTTGCTAGGCCACCTTTTGTGGAGGGTAATTACTGTAGCTGTTCTGCATTCTGCAGGAACAAAGCCTGTGGTTAGGCTATGATTGAAGAAGTGCTTAGTGGTGATGCTAGTTTATGCTTTAGCCTGTTTAGAAGACAGTCTGGGATATTATCTGGTCCCACAGAGGCCATGTTCTTTGCCTTGGACAGGGCTTTGAGGACCTGCTCTTCAGATACTTAAGGTTAGAGGGGAGTTTGGGGGAGGGTTTGTTGTAAGTTAGGAGGGGATAGGAGAGTGAAATTTTCACCAAAACTATCCACTAGCAGGTTTGCTATATCTGTGAGGTCAGTGTGTGTGACACCATTAGCCATCAGTTCTGCGCATGTTTGGGTCCTACACTTTAGGTTATGTACGTAGCTGTAAAAAGACATGGTTAGCATTGGCAGTACTTGCTAGGCTTCTCTCGAAGGAGCTCTTGGAGGATTTGACCAGTTATCTCATTTGCCTGTTAAGGCTGAGAAGGGTGCTTTTCCATTGTTGGGTCCTTGTCTTTGTTTTCTTGGACAGCAACTTTTTTGCATTTTATTGTAGAGTTTGTTGATGTTGGAACTCCACCATGGCTGCTTCATTTTACTTGAGGCCCTGGATTTGATTCTATCTGGTACAGCCATGTTTATACACTTAAGCAAGTGACTGTACAGGGCTTTAGTGTAAGCTTTAGCTAGTTACTACTTTCGGCTTGGGGTGAGGCTTGGAATGCATTTAAACCTTCACCTAGGAGGGTATAGTTTGCCTTGGTGAAATTTTTAGTCTGATTTCACCCTTTGTGACTTCTGGTGTTAGTATCAGTTCAAAAGTGAATGATTTGTGGTCAGTTTTCATTAATGAGCATCCAACAGTTGCAGCAGTGCAACTGTTTGATATGTTGGTGAGGACCAGATCTAGAATGTTTGTTCCTCTTCTCATGGTATGGACAATTTGCTTGAGAGCATTTGACTTTAGAAAGTCAAGGAACTTTTGTGCTAGCAAGTTTGGGCTAAAGGAGGTTTCTCAGTTGATGTTGGGATAATTTAAACCCCCCCATAACCAGTGTGTTCCGTACAATTTGAATTGTCTTCAGTTTGGTTGTGTAGGCTTCATGGGTGTCATGATCCATGGGAGGGGATCTTTAACTGGCTAGGACTTGAATGGGGGTCTTACCAACCATAACCTGAACCTGGAGTAAATCCATGGAGTTGTCCAGTCTAACTAGATGGGAGGGGAATTTATGTCTAATATAGATTGAAACACCATCTCCTTTGTTTTTCACACATTCATTTTGCGGTCTAAAGGTGTGGAAGACATTGTAGCCTTGCAGGGCTGGGGTACTCCCTGAAGCCTTAAACCAGGTTTATGAGACTGCACAGACATCTACATCTTAAAGTGATAGAAGTGCTTCCAGGGTCTGCAGTCTTTTTGTTTACGCTCCTAGCATTTAGCAGCATGATCCTTATTTTTTACTGATTGGTTAATTTCATGTCAGTAATGTTTTCAAGACCTTGTCTAAAAAAGGCACTATGGGGTAGGCAAGAACCTTTGCCAGCAGCCAAAAGGCTTGGGGTGCCAGGAGCAAACTACCTCTGGCAAAGCAGCAAAGTTTGTCTACCATGGCTTCCCAGGCAGACAGGAGCTGGATCCCCTTGGAATGATACCAAAAACTAAGCCAATTACTGAAATGTATTATTTTTTCTTTGTACTGTGGCATCATTCTATGTGGGGTTTATGCTGCTCAAGGCTAGAGACATACCTGCCTGGGACACATACTCAGAGAGCTCGACCGTGTCTCTCTTCATATAGCCCAGCAAGGTATGTCTCATGTCATTCACACAAACATGAACTATGACAGAGTCATTACAGTACTTGTTGCTGAGACACCTGAGTGCATGCATGGTTTGGCGAATCCTGGCACTGAACAGGCAGCTGACTGTGACTTTCTCCTTGTCCAACCTGGTGAGTGGGACATCTATGTGTCTCACTATTGAGTTTCCAATGAGAAGAAAACTTGTTTTTTGAGTGTTATGTCTTACAGGCTTGGTGGATGAGACACTGGTGCTGCTATGTGTCATGTACACCGTGGAGAGTGTCAGCTGTAGCAGACTTGTATTTTGGAGGTCTCTGGTATTTCAATAAGTTTTTCAAGAGAACCTCCACATGTTTGATGCATGCTATGTGTATGAGTAGTGGTACTATATGAATATGTAGTGGTGGGTGAGTTAACAACCTTCTCTATGTTACTGTTTTGAGTGAGAGAGAGCATGGATTCTAGATTTTTGGTGTAAATACATCTCTCACACTCTGTACTAGACTGTGTTATTAGTAGAGGGTTGTCTGTGTACATGAGGCAATTGCTACACTGCCTCAAAAAACCCAAGTCAACAAGGTTGACAGGAGAAAGAAGGGTAGTCCAATTGTCCATAATGTTAGGTTGAAGACTGTTGTCACTAGAGGTGACTTTTCAGAAATGATCACGGAGGAGCTCATCAAATGGATATTTGTGCCTGGGTTTTAAGAGAAATTTTGCTGAATTTAACTGTTCAGCTTTGGTGCACAATTGGATGGCAGTGTGCAGTGCTGCATGATGCGCAAACAAGCAGAAGCCTGCTCAGATGCAGGGCCTAAATAGCAAAAGCTAAAACTTGAAAAAAAAAACTCTAACAAAATTCAAAAGGACCAATGAGGATGCTTATTCCAAGCCCTAGACCAGCCTCCCTGTACCAGTT
>NC_056744.1:467337952-467360452 GCF_019279795.1 Protopterus annectens | reverse complement strand
TGTATGGGGTGTGGGGGATACAGGGGGGGCTTGTCCCCCTTTAGAAACATAGAAAACAGGTAGATTTTTGTACTTTTCAAAGTCTGAGTTTTTAGCAACTTGATCATATCATCTCAACGATCTGAATTTTGTGTTTCTGAAAACTCAAGCTTGTAACATAGATGTATATATATATATATATATATATATATATATATATATATATATATATATATAAATATCTGTGTATGTGTGTGTGTGCATGCACAAATGAGTATACACACACACAACCACATTCATAAATGAGTGTAAACAAATACATATTTTGTGCACACACACACACACACACACATACATATATATATATATATATATATATATATATATATATATATATATATATATATATATACATATATATATATAAAAGTATATGTATATATGCAAAAATACCAGACATATATATGTACAATGAATCACACACTCACACAGATTTATCTGTCTATCTATAGCTTATAGATAGACAGACAGCAAAACTGCCACCCCCTGAACCTGTGGATGACTATTTGAAAAAGTATTTGTTTTCATGATTTATTGTTCGGTAAAGTGTAGTTTTAAATGAGGGAGAGGTGGCTAAACAATGGTAGGTCGCACTGGGAGGAATTTTAAGTTATAGGGGGTTGATCTCTCATGCAGTCTGCTCACTAGGAAGGGTAATACGTTTAGGCTGGTCAGTTTGGGGACTATCCCTGCTACCAATAATATGTTCTAAGGTGTAATGGCAACCAGCAGCCTTTTAGCTTTTGAAAGAATGGAAAAGTGATGTTATCTTTTCAGGTCTAGGGTGATGAATCAGTAGATATTATTAAAGGTAGTTTGCTATGTTTTGTCTTTTTTTATACAAATGCCACTATGAGAAGACCATAGTCAAGCTGGAATAGTAAACCTCCTTTGCCAATGATAGTTCTCCCTTCAGAGGAAAGGCAGTGAGAAATTTTCTTGGAAAAGAAGAGAGGATGGAGCACTTTGTCTTTTGTTCATTGAACATGCTTATGCATGTTCAGTTTGGGGTCCACCCAGATTTTGAGGCATTTATAATGTTGAATGATTTCTGATGGTTTGAGACTGGAATACTTAATAATCCAGTTATTTGGTGTTTTGTTCAGCCTTTATGAAATTCCAAAAAGCATGGCTTTGCTTTATGTGTGTGTGGAGCATTTGCTTGTCAATAAGTAGACAGTTTGATACATTTAGCATGTCTGATTTGACTTCTTTTTAATGACTGATGGGGAGAGAGAGAGTGAGAGAGAGAGAGAGAGAGAGAATGAGTGAGAGAAACATTGGACCTGTAAGTGCCCGTATTGCCTGTATAAAGGATGATAGGGATGTTGATGAGGTTAGTTGGGAATTTATTAAAAAACAGTGACACAAGTACAGAGAGAGCATGGATCCCCATGGTACTTCTTTCAGAAGGTGAGTGACTGGAGAGGAGGGGGCCTGAGCTGACCTTTATATATTCTGTTAGTAAAGAATGACTCAAACCACTCTCCTGCACTGGGACATTTACCAGCTAAGTGTGCTGTGTTCAATAGGAGATTGTGTTCAACTTTGTCAAATGCTTTAGTTAACTCAATAAACAGTGCATCAGCCAGTTAGTCTTTATTCATATTAGCAAGTATGCCATTGGTAAAGGTATACAGTATAATCATAGTAATCTTACCTGTTCAGAAGTCATGCTGCAGTGGGGAAAGAATTCTCTGAAACTGTAAGTAATCAGTCAGGTACATGTAGATAAGCTTTCCAAATATTTTGTTAATGAAGGGAAGCATGGAGATTATATGGAAATCATTGTCCTGTGATGGCCTGGAAACTTAATGAATGAGTTTGGCAATGGGTACTTTCCACTGGAATGGCAAAAAACTATTGGTTAGATATGTGAGTGGATGGATGATAAATTATTGGCAGAGAGAGAGAGAGAGAGATGAACCAGGGTTGGGCAGCATCTGCTACATTTGATAAATTGCCTAGGATATTAGGTAGATTTTTGGAGTTGATCCTTTTGAAGGATAACAGGGGATGTCCAAACTGGTAAGGGGATTATGCTGTAAGGTCTAGAGATAGTGGAGATGACAGAGGGTTGGGAAGAGAATTCTTTATGAAAGTCTTGTGGTGCTACTGACCTGGCTGCTGTGGAGTTGGTCCCCTTCTGTAGGCAGTAATTAAGTGGACCTTCGAAAGCAATTTTGAAAACTGAAGTCTAGAATTAGTTCTTGTTGAACTGATTTGTAGCCTGTGTTTATCTTTGTAAGTTGGCTTTATGTCTTCAGGTACCTTTTTGGGTTGAGTAAAACAGAGCTTATGTTCGGAGTGGGAGAAGCTTTCAAAGTTCAATTGTTATGTCTCTGAGATTATGCAAAGTTTTAACTCTTTAGTGATTCATTGACTCTCTAGTGATATAAGTAGTTTTAATGGTTTTTCAATGTATTTATTTTGTAAATAGAAAAGGAAGTTATTAAGGGAGGTGGTTAAGGTAATGGGATCTTGTTTATTGAGAAAGGCATTCCAGCTAGTTTGTGAAAGATTTTCTCTCAGATTGTTAATGTTCTTTTCGTATTTAGTATTAAAGTATCCAGGACTGGACCAGACTTGATCTTTTCCTAGATGTTAGTATAAAAGTGATGGGATAGCAGTCATTAATACTAGGACGACGGGAGGGAGGGGGTGGCTGGTCAGGAGGATTGTGAGATTAGAGATTGTGTTATGGTTATTTGCTAGAACAATATTAGTGAGGGAGTGAATGCCAGTCTCAAAATTAGGTGTACAGGGTTTCTTGATTAGGTGGGTAGAACTGAGTTTGACAAATTTATCTGACATACCTGAGTTTAAGGGGCACAAAAGATTAATATTAAAGTCAGAATGAAAAGGTTGGGTCAGGATTTCTTTTGATTCAGTATGTCTTGTGGAAAAACTGAGACGTTATTAAGGGATCAGGAGTGGAAGGGAGGCTGCAACAAAAGCTACAGTGGAGTTCTTATGAGTAACTAGATTAACAGCAAGCCGATTAGGGTCATGGTCATCTAGTGATGAGTTTTGGGTACAGGAAAGGATGTGAAGGTGTTCTTTGACTCTCCCCTTTCAGATTAAAGACCTAACATTGAATGGGTATGCATGTCCTGGTAAGTGGGTTTTGAGTTAGGGGTATACTATTTAATCCAAAAATTTAGTGATGGCAAAGATGCCTGGGGTGTGAGCTGAAAGGAAAGTCTGAATTTGTTCAAGTTGGTGAAAGTAGCAATACTGAGTATGTTACAGGTTATTTGGCAGTTTGACTTTGCTGTATGCTTGGTATGTGATAGATTGGGGTGACGTCTGGGTTCATTTTAGTGTGAGAGTGGAAAAGGAGGATGTTTAATAAAGGAATGTGATGAATAGTAAACCTGAGACATATGGGTAGAGTGTTGTGTGAGTGCTTTTTTTTTTTTTTTGTTACCTGTGTGGTGTTTATTCCTGTCTGGTGTGTATTTGTAGGAGAGCTACAGTGGGTGCTGTGCAGGTAGAATTTTGGTATACAGGACTACCTGTAGTATTTACAGGTTGCTGAGTTGGGTGATTGGGGATGGAATAATAGAAAGGCTGTAGAAGGTGCTATTAGTATGGCTATAGTAAATAAAGGCAATAGTGGCATATAGTTTTACATTGTGGCCTATCTTACTAAAATCATGCAGTTGTATTTAAAGTAGATATCTATATAACTGGAAAAGAGAAAAAAGCAGGACGTTTGGTTTGTTAAGGTATGAAGAGCTGGGGAGAGTTTGGCAAAATAGATAGGAATTAAACAGTGTGAGATGTCAGTTAAGCAGGAAGATGCTGGATGTCATATGTGTTAGTGTGCAGTCATTGTAATGCAGTGAGTGACTAAGATGGTATTTAAAGAGGCAAGGAGGACTATGAGTAAGTGAGAGGAGAGAAGACGGTACAAGGATGCTAATGGATGAAGCATCTGGGAAATGAGGGTAAGAGAAGAACAAAGTAGGGTAACTCCCAAGCTGGCAGGAACCAGTCATTCTGAGCATGAACAATCTATCCAGGGCATTCAAACACATTTACAGGACTTAACAAAACAGCTGCAGGGAAAATATTAGTAACAGTGTTTCAAAGTATTTTCAAATGTGCCTCTCTGTTGTGGAGAACTATATATAAGATGGTAGCAGCACTAGAACAAAGAAAACAGTTCAGAAGTGTGGGGTTTGCAGTGCCCCCAGCAGCTCCTGCACTATGTAATAAGCCAATCATGTACACAAAATCCCACCAAACATTACCAATATGCATTAAAACAAAGAATGTGCTAGGACTGCACACTGTGGTAATCAATACAAGCAATAGTACCTAGCACCTGCCTTACAACAGGCTCACAAAACACCAAGAGCTATACCTAATATGCATGACTAATTTAGCAAAAACAACAATATTCAAATGTATGGTTTGGGGTGTGCACGTTAATAAAACAGATACTTAGTACACATAGCTGTGTCATCTAAAACAACAATGTTCAACCATATGGTTGGGGGAACTCTGGAACTGTTCACATATAACAGGTACAGACAGGGGTACACATTGATAACTCACCTATCACATGTAGCTGAGTTGGTTAAAGCAATAGTATTCAACTTTATAGTTGGGCGGACAATGGAAGTATTCAAAATCAGCAGGTGCAGACAGTGTTGCATGTTGACAAGTACTGCACTGTCAAGTCTGTATTTAAGATCAGCACATGCATTGCTTGAATAAGAATGCAACTCAAACTGCAGAAAACTATTGTGTAAGAACAAAAATAAGTAATAAAAATGAGGTATTATCTTACTAAATACCGAGCATGAGCATGCACTGGGAGTTTCTAACATGGCTGGCTAGCACTGGCAAAACTTAAGAAAGGCTCTTTACCTTTACAATATAGTCTTAAGTAAAATCTGTCAGTTAGTGAAAAAAATATTACAAAATGCAATGACTGTACTACCCGATTTCAGTGACATAATTGCAGAATGTTTTAACCCAGGTAATATTATTTTTTTCCCAAAAATATCATTATAATATACTCCAATGTATCAGCAAGAGACAAGCCTGAGAAAGGGCAAAGAAAAAGGTACAGTTTGAAGATATTACAGAATTCAGTTTATGACAACAGTGCAGAAATGTTATATTAAATCCATACTTTACAGTTATCCACAAGGTCACAATATTAAGAGCTGAGAAGTCTGATTAATGAAGATTGTAAGAGGGTGACTAAAGCTGTAACTTCACTAAAGAATGCTGATACAAGGAAACAATATAATTAGTTTTAAACTGCCTTTATCAAATTGTATTTACCTGATAATTCAGCAAGTATTCCTATGTTGAATTCTAAAGGCAGCATTTTTGCACATATAAGTAACCAGCAACTTGGTTAACTGCTGGTCCATATGGCATTTTGAATGAAACTACAGTCAATATTGGTCAATAGCTAAACATACTTACTAGTAACAAAAAATGTGATTAGCATTTGATGAAGCACTCTTGTGTAAAATGAAAAAGTATGCATTTTATTTATTTTAAGTTAAATTTTTTTTTCTGTGGATCAGAATCTGGAGTATGTATTTTGAATCTCGAATGAGCATACAAAACTGTGTTACCTAACTTTCTGATCTTCTTTTTCATATTTTGTACGCCTATCAAGTGGAGAGGTAGTCAGTACTTGGAAAACTGTGAGGAAAAACTGTAATAGCTGTCCAAGTGTACAAAGGAAAAACATGATTCAGCAGAAAAATATCCCCCTGGATTCATTAAACTCTGTGCAGGAATAGTGCTATTCCTGCACGGAGCATATCATGCCCGTGTAGAACAGCAGGGCACCTTGCATATTAATGAAGGTGCTCTGCTGTGTTATCTACATGGCAGGATCTGTGTTTGAATGCAGGGGCATGTCCGAGTATTGTTTACTAGTACACATGCCCCCTGCTATTGACATTGCTATATGGCAATTCTAACACATCTCCATTGTCCGTGGACACTATGTCAACATAACAATGTCCATGGACAAAATAAGTAATGTAACACAAAAGCACAGCCCCCCCCCATAATGGTCCAGCACAGATAATGTCCAGAATGATATGCCAATGTACATGCTGGCATACCAAATAAGTAAGCATGTTCCTGGGAGGAACATTTAAACCAATTCCCCCATGTATGATGTAGTTGTCCAGATGTACTGCCCTAAGATGCAAAAATGTCCTGCCCTAAGATGCAGAAAGCAACGTGCATACCCCTACAGTAAATACAAATAAAACACATATTAATTGTTTTTTCTGTCTGCAATAAAGTTTAAGAGTAGCAGAGTGGGTGTGCATGTCACGCAGTTATGCTTAACCTAGCTTACACATCACAAGGAGATAAATAGAAATATACAGCTGAGATTCACAATGCAAGATAATGCCGTGGTTAGAGTGTTCACTTTGCAGACAATCATTCACGGTTTGATCCCCAATGAAGACATTTCAATTTTATATGTGAAAGCAGTACAATTTTTTTTATTTTTTATAATTAGGTAGTAAATATATATTTGTCAACAGAGTAGTGTAGTAGGTCCACATTTGAGGTGTCAGTGCAATAAAGTTGTGGAACCCCCATATAAATACATGTCCCATACAGTATAGTCACACAAAATGTAATGTCAGGAAAGCACATAGGGGGATGTTATGGAAGGTAAACATACATATCATAACATGTCTTTAATGAGGAATGAACCCCACAATCCTGATAGTCCATAAAATCAAAGCTGAACAATGCTAAGTTGTGCTCAGCCATGCTTAGCTAGTGTAAGTATTGCTTACATGTAAATGCTAAGCATAGCTAAGTGGATTGGCACATTGGTAAGCAGTGCTCAGCATGTACCCCTTTAACCAATGCTTACCTTAGCTCAGTGGGTTTGCCCATCACTTAGCTTAGCTCAGCACATTCAAAACCATCCAATCACAGCAAAGGGTGGGAAATCAGCCCTATTTAAACCCAGCAAGCAGGAATACAACCATAACTAGTTGTAACTGATCACTGCAGGCACTATGGCTGGTGTTGATGAAGGTGTGTGCTTTTGGGTGCAGCACTGGGCATTGGGGCATTCAGGACTCCAGGGTCATGGTTGGACTCCTAGTACAAGACCATGAAGGGAGACTGCTGCAGGGCCAGTACCAAGGCTCCCATTACAAAACGGAGGCCTGGGACCATCTCGTATGTGATCTCACTAGTGCCACTGGTATCCCTCGGATTGGTGAGTAGGTCTGGCACCACTTTGCTGACTTGAAGCGTAAGAAGAGGGAGCTCTTGGACCAGTGGGTCCAAGATGCATGGACAAGTAATGTCCGAGCTGTGTGTAAGTATCACTATCAATAAGTGTTTTCCAAAGGCCAGCCTGTGTATGTGATGGATAAGTATGCATAAATGTTTCTCAACTCCTGTACAGCTTCAGATGAGAGGGCTGTAAACATGGATGCCCACGCCAGCAGGCTGCTAAGATAGCATTGCAAGGCTGGTGAGTACAAATCTAGCTTGTAGTAATCAGGACAAATAAATACAAAGGAGTAGAATGTCATCTGTCAGTATTTACAAATGGGTATAGTTTGTACTGAATAAATGAGACATTAGCAGAGTAATAGTGACGTGTAGGTATATATCAATAAAAGTGTCATTACCTGTCAATAAAAGTCAAAACTCTGGACTGGTTGTGTTTGTGTTTGAACTGAAATGTGTACAGTTTCTGCACAGCAGCTATGGCTCTGAAAGCATTAAATAATCAAAGCTCATCTGACAAAGATTGTGGAGCTGTAAAACAGGCGATTAACTATATAAAATGTTCCATGCACCAAGATCTTATACCTGAATAGTAATGTTGTGTTAACCAGTGTTTTCCAGACTGTGCTATGTCAAAGTATGAATACACAGTATAAGAACTATCTGCCATGCATGAATGTCAGAATTACAAGGTCAGGTTATACAATCAAACAAGTATTAGGCAGAAAACAGTCAAACAAGAGACATCAGTTTCTCAATAGTGCCTTCTGATAAAACACAAACACTGTTGTATTTTTATGGCAAACAGGCACAGTTTGAATCCCAGGAGTGGTAGCAAGTTGTATGCATAATTTCACCCAGGAATATGTGAATATGTGTAGAAACAGTCAGGTAGTGTTAACAGACATTTCCTCCACAGGTCTGCCAGGTAAGAAAATGTATATTTAAGCTGTAAGAAGGCTGTACTTATATACTGTGTACAGCACCCACTGTCCAACCCCAAGGCTGCAAATGACAGCAAGATAAATACATACACCAAGTAGTCTCCTCCAAGAAATGTCCCTCAAGTGTCACGCTGATTCAGCTAGTGGTTACTGCCACCCACACCCAGGGTGACCAATAGAAATCAAGGCAGAGTATGGCAGTAGTGCACACACACACACACACACACACACACACACACACACACACACAGTATGAGTGCACATATGTAACCCTGGCTATGTGAATATGGGTAGAAACAGTCAGGTACTGTTAACAGAAACTTCTTCCACAGGTCTGCCAGGCAAGAAAAATGTATAAATTAGCTGTAAGAAGGATGTAATTATACACAAACATACCACTGCCCAACCCAAGGCCATAGGTTGATGTAAAATGATGTAATACATGGAGAATAATGATTAGAGCAATGATCATTAAGGCTGTGAGCAATTAAAGCCTATGCAGTTGTGAATTGACATTTCTTTCTCCCCCACCCTATCTGTAACAATATAATAAAAACACATATCAATTGGTGACCTGTTGCTATCAATATAACCTGCATGTCGTTATAATGCCCACTGTGGTTCCATATATGCATGTGTTCTCTGCTTGCTTCAAGTCTCAAATTCCTTGTTTTGTTTTGGGTTGGGAATACCTATGATGCTTGCTTAACTAAACTAATCCTGAATTTGGTGACTATAACATATGTTATAAAACTGCAACACCATAGCATTTCTGTGAAGGCTGATCCCAGCACATCCTCCTGTCCTGCCTCAACTGGCCATAGCACCGGGCCCCAGCACATCTGGGACCCAACCTGGGACCTCCTTCTCCACTGGTCCTTCACCACCTTCAGGTGGAACCACCTCAGGGGATGGAGCCTGTCCCTCTACTGGGACCAGGCTCGGACAGGACACTGTCACCCCTCATCAGGTCCAGGGATTTGTGTGTAGCGAGCTTCGAAAGAAGTGCAGAGATCTGCTACGCCAGGTTAAGGGCCATGTGGCACATTGTGAGGGTCAGCTTGCCCCTCCAACTCAGCCTCCAGCACAGCCACCTTTGGGGCCGTGAAGGTGCAGTGGTAACTGCCCATGTGTGGGACCTCAGTCCCACTGTATCCATTTGGGGGCTCATGGACATCCGATTAACAACCACCATCCCCATCCAAGGTGTTTACCCCCACATGTGTCATATACTGCCTCTGTCTGCTGTCTTGTCTGTCTTATCTGTCTTTCTACCCAACCTACCACCCCAAATATACCTACTATCCTTCCCCAACATCCCACTCTCACCTTATAAGCAAAAAAAAAAAAAGAAAGGGCAATCTGTTCCCACAAAAAAATGTTGCCCCATACATAGCTGTCCATTTTGCACAAGTGTCCCCTGGAGACATGTAAAGTGGTCTAATTGGCTTAACAAGACATTACTGTTGTCCTCAACCCTCTCTCAGGGGGTTGCATGTCCAAATTCAACTCCAAATTCTGTACAAATGCACAGTCGTTGCTCTATCAGAAATGGACAGCTATGGACCTTCCCTACACCCCTCCTGCACACCCCTAGCTATATGTCACATTGTTTTTCCCTCTGCTTGCCCCCTTTTTCACCACTTTCCTATCACCCCTTTTTCTTTTTGTTTCTTTTAAAGAAATAAGTGCAGGGGTAAGCAGGAGTAAGTTTCAATAAGCAGCAGTAAGTGAGTTTGTGTGATGCTAAGTGATGCCTTCACATATTAAGCAGTTTCCCATTTAACCTTGTGCTGGTATCACTTACCATCATGCAAACCCACACACACACACTTACAACTGCTTAAAACTGCCTTAATCCCCCTGCAACCATCAGCCACTGTTCTGCCCAGTAACAAAATCACCAGCCCTGCCAAGGATTGGCCCCAGGACCCTATATACCATGCTCAGAGCAATTTACCACTACACTATCTGAGAGGTAGTAATGAATGCTGTTTTTTCAAATATATCATTCAGTACAGGTATAGAATAGTAGGGAACAAACACTGTGGAATCAGTCATGTTTACTATATATAAATATACACATATATATGTGTATGGTGATAGATAAATATTAAAAAGTATATATATCAAATATATGGAGCTATACATATAAACAAATATGTATAGAATATATACATATTATAAATATAAACATACGTATAGATATCAAAAAAGGAATAAATATACATACATATATATATATATATATATATATATATATATATATATATATATATAATCAGTATATGTCACACTATGCCCCTCAGTCTTGTAATACTATGTTTTCACCACACCCATGTCCAACCTCTGTTGCAAACTCCACCACCATCTCACATTCTGTATTCCTTTGCTTAACATCATACCTACACATCACTTCTGCATCCCCTCTGTCCCCTTCACCAACATGCCCATTGGAATCTGCTCCAGTCACCACTCACTCACCTTTGGGTACAGGCATCACCATTTCATCTAACCACACCAAAGTACATCTGTCTCATCCATCACACACACAATTAGTGGAGCATATGCACTAACAACTGTCAACATTACACCATCAATTCCCAAACTCCTGAACATCACTCTACACTAAACTCTTATCACCTCCACAAACACTCTGGCATAATGTTCCTTCAGGTTAACCCCTACACCATTTTCACTCTCATACACACCATGATAAAACTATTTGTACCTGACTCCAATACACACAGCTGTTCACCCCTTCCATCTGGTCTCTGGTACACACAATATATCCACCTTTCCTCTGTCCAGCATATCGCCTAGCTCTGTTCCCATACTAGTCATACTCACATTAGCAGTTCCTACACTCACTACCACACACCTAGCCTTTCACCTCTCTGCCTGCCATATGAGCATCCGACATCCTGCAGGGTATGTCTGTGAATGCAAAGGCTACTGTACTATCAAATGACATATGTGTGTTACAGCAATATGAAGTAAGTGACACTAATTGCGCCCCATAGCCCATCATGTATGTGCATTGTCCTACAGATGTCCTGCCTAACAGGTTGACATGACTGACTGAGCAGCAAGACTTTCACTACAGTGTGCAGACCTCCCAACCATCCCAAATTACTTGTTTTTTACCGAGTTCTGAGGTTCCAATAATGGGGTGCCATGATTCCCCATTATTTCAATCTATTTTTAATGTCCGCGCTTTTTGAGCTAACATCATCACATGTGCGATGATGTCAGATCCATCAGCTTGTCAGAATTAAGCTGCGCATCTGTTTGAATACTGCAATTCGGGCAAAACACAGGATCCCTAAGCCACTCATGAATACAGGAGGATTTCTTTAGTTTTGCCTGCAGGATTTCTAAGCCACGTGTGACTGCAGGAGAATTTCTTTACTTTTAACTGCAGAGGATTTCTTCTAAGCCATGCATCTGTTACTGAACACTTTTAACTGCAGAGCTGAATTTCTAAGACACGTGTCTGTTACTTAACTGCAGAGCTTGACAGAAGGTACCTAATTAAGCTGTTACTGAACGCAGGATTTAGGATTTACTTGTAAGGGATGTTTAAAGCCAGCAAATGCACTTTTAACTGCAGTGTGTGTGTGTGTGTGTGTGTGTGTGTGTGTGTGTGTGTGTGATATACATATATGCAGTGGCGGCTGGTGACTTCAAATCACAGGGGAGCTGCAGGAGACAGCTGAATGGGTGGGGTCAAGGGGAAGGGGTGTGTGGTCAACCAGAAAGGGGAGGAGCTATGCACAAAACCACAAAAAACTAACTTTAATTAAATACGCTGCCCTGGGTGGCAAACCATCATTATGAAAGTCCAATCAAGACAAAAATAAGTGTAGAAGAATAAAAATATTTCAATGCATTGGCTGCATGACAGCTTACTTAACATCTAGATGGAAACAAAAGGTTGTGAGGCATGAAAAAATAAATTACTTTTTAAATACATTACTGGAATGCCAGTCAAAATCAAGTATAAGAAAAACCAGAAGCACTCAACTCAAACCACTTCTCCTTGCACTGCAGTCCTAATTATAATATATTCAGCTTTATTAAAGTACCAAGTAACATGCTGAAAGTAGAAATCTATGTGATGCCCCCACTTGTAAAAATGTTTCTTATCCAAAAAAACCTGCTGCCTGACAACTTGTTTCATGGGAAAACATGATAAAAGTAAAAATGAAAAGCAAACAAGAAACAAGCTCAAGATACATTGCTTAAAGGATTACTGTACATGTTATGGACCACACATGATTGGCATTCTGTTTAGTTTACGGGTAAAGTCTGTAGAGATGACTGGAAGTCTCCAACAAGTGTAATGAGCTTTTTAAAATAATGGAATCCTGTCCTTTAATACCAAGGCTTATACATTATCTAGTCAAGTATTCTCTGCATGGCAACAACAGAAAGGCTTTCAATGTTGGCAATTCTTTAACAGTATGCTTATTAAAGCTTACTTGCATCTTACGATCTCAGACAAGCTTACCTTATGGTCATTAAAGCATTGCTACTTAAAACACAGAGCAACAGGCACTTTGAGTAATAAGCATAAATCAACAGTACAAAAATATGACAGAAACCAGACCATTCTGCAAAATCAAGGACAGATGAAAAGCCACTGTAGTACTTATGCAGTGTGTCCTCCCATCCAAGGTAGATACAACTACTACTTGCCTTGCTTGGACACATCCAGAGTCACTACATGGGGGAGTGGGGTGCAACAAGCATGTCACAATTTGAAATCTCTCTGGCTGACTGTGATGGCCCTGACACATTTGTCATACCTCTCAACCTCAAGAGCAAGAAATCTGGACAAAGCCATACACAGAAGTGGGACAAAGGCCCAACAATAAGGACAATTTTAAATATTGCTCTAATAAACTTAGAAAGATAATAGAATAGGTCTTGCATTAGTATGAATTTTCTGAAGGGTATAAAATCTGAAACTCAAATGTCTGTCATTTTCTAACTTTAGTCTTTAGTGATGTCACTAATTTGCCAAAAAACACAATTTTATGAAAAATGGACAAAAACGTGATGCAAAAATATAAAATAGACACACAATACAGCTGCTACCTGTCAAAGAAGGGACATTTTAATATTAGTACTGCTACCTTGAGCAGCTGACAAAATATAAAAGAATCTACATGCATTTCAAGTAATCTATAACTTTGATTATTACAGTTATTTCTTAATTGTAAACCCTCCATGTTTTCTTCCAAAATTGCTATTTTGCGGAGGGATTATAAGGGGGAAGAGTAACATTTTGAGCCAAAAACTGGGGACAGTTGAGAGGTTGGCTATGCCTAATTCTATAAAGCAATTTATTTGCATGTACCTCTCAACCTGTTAATGCAGTAAATCTGAACAAGGCCAAATATATTGGGGCACATATAAACAGTACTAAAAATTGCTCTTGTATAAATTGAGACAGTTGATAGAACAGCTCTTACTTTAACATGCATTTTTCTGAAGGTTATGAAGTCTGAAACTTAGAGTGACTTCTGGCAAATCATTTAGGAATTAAAACTACAAATTTTATGAACAACAAACCAAAAATAAGAAGCAAAAATCTATTCATTCTTTGAAAATCTGGACAGTTGGGAGGTATAGTTCAGCTGGGCCTGTCTGAGTTTGCTGCCCTTCCCCCCCCCCTGACAAAATAATGGTTGAATGGAGCCTCTGCAGCCATTCCAATGAACCATTATACTTGGCTATTTCACTCCATTTACCATAAACACTAATGTGCATACTGCTTTACTTCTATGATGAGTTGGACTTCATTTGAAAGTTTTATTTTGTATTTTACAGCACAAACACTAAGTCATCTGTTAAACAAAGCAATGCAGTCTCACAATGAAAACTTAGCATTAAAACTTCTCTGCCCTTGAAACTCACATTCATTGAAACAGCATTGAAACCCACATTCAAAGAAAATACATTTTGCCAGTGGCAGATAAAGATTAATTTTGGGCTGTTTTCGAATCATAGGCTCCTTGCATATGAAACATACATGTGCTCTTTGATACACCTTCCTCATTGTACTAAAATTATATTCCTTGTACAATACAATACACTTGTTACAGGGTGTTTTAAATTTGTTTTGAACATTTTTTCCAGTAAGCAATGAAACAAACCATATGCACCTATAATGGCAAAACTGCCCAGTTGAGAACATTTATCATAAAAAAGTCTACTTAGACTTCCACAGTCCACCATTATTAGTAAATATACACAATTCTACAGTCCACCATTATTAGTAAATATGCACAATTCCACAGTCCACCATTATCAGTAAATATGCACAATTCCACAGTCCACCATTATCAGTAAATATGCACAATTCTACAGTCCACCTTTATCAGTAAATATGCACAATTCTATCAGTAAATATGCACAATCTCTGAAGTCAGTCATCTAAATAATTCCACATTAAAGAAATCTGTAACTAATGAAGCGGTTGCTGCTAGCAATCACCTTTATATTTCATGGTTTCATCAAAAAATAAAGTGTCTGTTGCCCCTCAGGAATAAATTGCCTATATTACATTAAAAAAATGATAAGCTAGTAATAATATTGCAAGAGGAAATGGATGGCAAACTGATAACGAACTCATGGTTAGTATCTTCACCAAGGAGAACATTCTTAGTACGGCAGCATCTACCCCTTGTGGGAGTAGAACCCACAACCTTCTGCATCAAAAGCAAGCACACAGCCTGTTGTGCTATAGTATTAACTTGGCAAAGCACTAAACTTCTATTCCCCTGCAGCTCTCAGTTCCTTGTAAAATCTACTCAATACTCAACTGCATCTCAACTTCGCAGCTCAAGAAAACTGGAAAAAGCCAAAATGTATTGGGGGGGGGGTCAAAAGCCCAAAAACAGGGACACATTAAACATTGCTTGTATAATCTTGGAAAGTTGCTAGAATAAAATGTTGTGTTGCCACCATAAATTTTACTGCCAAGGTCCCTGAGCAAAAAACAGTCAGAGTAACATACCACTACCACATCAGCTGCTTTGTAAAAGAGAGGAAGACTGAAACTTAAATGGCTATCATTTAGTGAATTCAGTTCTCACCATAGCTGTCAACCTCTTAGTACAAAACACCTGGACAAACCCAGTAATGAGGGAATACAGCCCTCAAACATATTCAGTGAATTCAGTTCTTGCCATAGCTGTCAACCTTAGCACAAAAACCTGGACAAAGCCAATAATGGGGGAATACAGTCCCAAAAATAGGGACAAATTTAAAATATTCATCTTATAAACTTGAAAATTGCTAAAAAAAAAGGTTGTGCTACTATGTATTCTGAAGAACATAAAGTTGGAAATTCAAATGCCGGTCAATTTTACTGCGGACAGAACAAAAACAATTTTCAGCAGAGACGCAGGGATTAAAACTGCAGACACATCTTTGTAAAATGACAGGGCACCAGAGCAAATCCACACAAACACAGGCAGGAGATGCACACTCCACACAGAAGCCACCCCAACCAAGAATCAAACCAGAAAACATATAGCTGTGAGGCAACAACACTACCACCGCACCATCAATTATGCAAGGAATTAAACATTCAGAAACCTGAAGTCTGAAATTCAAATGCCTGTCAATTTTACTGCGGACAGAACAAAACCAATTTTCAGCAGGGATTAAAACTGCAGACACGTCTTTGTAAAATGGCAGGGCACCAGAGCAAATCCACACAAACACATGGAGGAGATGCAGACTCCACACAGAAGCCACCCCAACCAAGAATCAAACCAGAAAACCTACAGCTGTGAGGCAACAATACTACCACTGCACCATCAAATATGCAAGGAATTAAACATTCAGAAACCCTTAAGTCTGAAATTCAAATGCCTGTCAATTTTATTTAACATTTTTTAATCAGGACAGTCTGACTTGGAACAAATAAACAATTTTCAGCAGAGGCCCAGGAAGAAATAATGCAAACATGTCTTTGTAACATGGGAGGACACAAAAGCAAACCCACACAAACACAGGGAGAAGATACAAACCCCACAAAGAAGGAACCCCAGCCAAGAATCAAACCCAAGAACCTACAGCTGTGAGGCAACAATGCTACTACTACACCATCAAACATCAAGCATTGCAACATTTACAAACCACAGATAGTATGAGGAACAGATCAGATCGAATATGAGGCAAAAATCTGAAATTTTTTTACAAATGGTGGTGGGTAGGGAACTCAAGTCTTTAACACCTGCATACAGGGTACAGGGTTCAAGCCTGAGGTATTCCCTACCACACCACCATAAGCACCTGGGGCATTTTCACACACACACACACACACACACCCCCCCCCCCCAGTAAAGCATAAGCACCATACACACACACCAGTGAAGCATAAGCACCATACACACACACCAGTAAAGCATAAGCACCATACACACACACCAGTAAAGCATAAGCACCATACACACACACCAGTAAAGCATAAGCACCATACACACACACCAGTAAAGCATAAGCACCATACACACACACCAGTAAAGCATAAGCACCATACACAAACTCCAGTAAAGCATAAGCACCATACACAAACTCAAGCAATTAAATAAAGGTAAAACGCACCATACACACACAAATACACATTGTAAATTAAAAAGCACCTTACCTGAATATATCCAGCTAACGTACATCCTTCCTGCGCAATACTGAAAGACCCGTGAGATCCTAATGCTCCTGCCCGACGAGATCCTAATGCTCCTTCCCGACGAGATCCCTAATGCTCCGTCCCGAGTCCTGCTGCTGCTCTTGCAGTCCGGACGCGACCCATAACCCTGGCGAGTCTGTGCACTGTAAAAGTGCACAGACGTCTCCTTGTGTCCCCCTATGGGGACTGCCGGACTGCCTTGAGCATGCGCAGTAGTCCCGACTATAGTCGGGACTACTGCGCATGCGCGAAGTCCGCGAATTTTGAAAAATATTTTTTTTTTATTTTTCATTTTTCTTTCTATTTTATTTTGAGGGGGCTGCAGTCCGGCAGCCCGATGCCACGAGCCGCCCCTGCATATATGTGTGCTTTTTTACAGCACAGAAGCAGAAGTAGTTATTTCTTGTCCTAGTCGGCCTTGTGCATTTGTCAGCAACCATTTTCTAGGAAAAAGCTGAAATTATTTTAAGTTATGATCAGATGTGTTGTATATGTTTTTTTTTTTCTGGCATAAGAAGGCCTTCTTTTTCCTACTAATGTTTTTTAAGCAGTATAATTTCTTTCTGCCATAGCTTAGTTAACAGGCAAGCTAATGTAAAGTACTGATTCTACAGACCTGGTGATTTAAACATGCATAATGTAATGTGCATCAGTTTGAAGAAGCTGTTTTCTATTGAATATGAACATTATTATGTAAATATTGCCATTGTGCATTGTGCTATTAAATGTAAAAAAATAAAATCCAAATAATCATTGTAGAAGTAAAGCATTATGCACACATTAGTGTTTATGGTAAATGTTGTGAAATAGCCAGGTAATGGGACATTGGAATGGCTGCAGGAGGACTCTGGTGCTATATTTTGGTTCTGTTCTTCAGTTTGCATTTGAAAGTTGGTATCCCAAAATTCCATTGGAGTGGACAGGGTTGTGTAATTATGTATGCAAATTTTACATTAATCAGCATACAGATTTGTACCTGTTTTTCATGGGCCTTGTCCAGATTTTTGATGTTTTCAGGTTGAGAGGCATGACAATGTGCCATACTGAAATAGAACAGAAATGTATAGCAGGTATTACCTGTGCATATGTATGTATGGGTAGGTGTACCTGGCTGCCTCATAACAGCTGACATGGGATGCAAAACATCAGGTGAATAAGCTGTACATGTTGTACGTGTGTAACCTTAGTTTCTGTGCATCCAACAGAGTTATACCTCTACAGCTACTGGTGTGTCATTGCCAACTGTGTTCTGACCCTGTGTCCATGCCTACTACAAACAGATACATGATCACCCACATAGCTGTATGGCCTCAGCAAAACCATACTTGTAAAACCTGTCTCCACCAAAGTAGAGAAAGCCCCTTTGCTGGCCAGCAGCAATGCACAAAGCACTCAATGTGATGCTATATTGGTTGTACAGGGCAAAGGTGGAGCAGGCACCTAATAGGTGGCATATCAACCTTTGCCTGAATAAGCATAATAGGTCACAGGTGGAGTACTGTAAGGCTAACTCTGAGTACAAATTGAACACATCCACTATCTTCACATATGTCTGCGGTCTCAGAGGCACCAACCCAACCCACCCTGTAATGGTGGTCAAAAACAGCATATACACACACACCATAGCTACAGCCAACCTGCTGCATACAGGTTTAGGGCAAACATCACCACCCTAGATCAACATCAGTATAGGTGGATATGCATAGCACATGCACCCCTCCCATCACCATCATGGATCAGGTGCAAACTGCCTAATAAAAAATGTTGACAAAAGCAAGTCCCCTTGGGGCCTGACAACATTCCTGTCTGCATCCTACATGAACCCAGGCATATGCTTCCAGCTCCATTACACACTGTATGCAAGCAAACCCTGAGCACCATTGACATCCCATCTGTAAAGGACATGGCAACTGTCATCCTTCTACACAAATGTGGATGATGAATGGTGCGTTAAGTAATGTACTGGCCATCATTGGTGGGAACATAACACATCAAGACCAGGAGTGCAATGCATGTTCATACAGTGCTGCCAGGTACAGAGGTATGATTTATTTGTAAGTGGTGGCTAATGATAGTCCATATATATGTACTGGCTCCGTAAAGAACTCTGGGCAATGTCTGAGGTCCTATGATGTGTTTTCCTGTTGATGTCCTCCAGGTGAAATTAGCGGCAAATGCCTTACACTGATGTGGAGACAGCAGCCATCATAGAAGCTGTAATCTTAAACTATGCCATCCTTTCTGGCCGTAGCCAGCAAAATCTGCAAGAGCGGTCTGGTCTTTCAGATGAGATCATCCACAGAGTGAATGTGCTGGGCCATCATAGATGCACATACGATCAGGTCAGGCATAGTGCAAATGACCTGATATGTCATGCCAGGCAAAGGGCTGCTGCTGTAGAGAGGGACTATACTGCTACTGGTGGGGGGCCAGCCACACAGACCCCACTTATGGTGACAGAGGAGCTCCATGCCAACCTTTGGGTAGCCCCCACATAAACGCAAACACAGGAAACAGGAGTTGTGTAGGTGGGTGGCACCCAGGCAACAGGCATGGAGCATCCAGCTAAGGCCAAAGTGCACATTAATGTAATGAGGTAGCATTTAAACTGTCTTCTACAGAGTCTCTAGAGGCATATGTCAGTGCAAAATGGATTAATGGTTGGGGTGCAGTAATGCACACAAGTGTACATCTATGGTGAAGGACAGCAAACTGTGTAATATCATAGTGTGTACTGTAGCTGTGCAGAAATGTAGCATTCATGTTGTACCAATGCCTAATGTGAATCTTCTGACAATATCTCTCCCTCACAACTACCTAGGTCCCTCTGGTCTGCACATGGGACAGCAGCCTGAACCCAGTAAGTATGAGGTTTCCCTGTTGTGGCTCACCAATACCTCAGGCATGCTAAAGTTAATGCATGTGACCATGCACACACCTGTTACACTCAGCTATTTGGCAATATCTGCATGTTCATTGCATCATGGTAGTCATGACAGGGACCTATTTTCAGGAGAGGTCACATATCCGTAGCATACCTCACAACCTGTCATTGCGGGACACCTGGACAAAGACCAACAAAATAGGGGGACAAAGACCCAAAACTAGGGTCATACTGTAGAAATTAGTGGTATACAGTGCATATAAATGTTGTACACACCTGTTAGAATGCCAGTTATGTGTGATATACAAAAATGAGAGCACAGCAGACAAGTTCCGAATACTGCCAATCTTTCATGTGACTTATGATCTCTACAATTCAATTTTAAAGCAAACAAATCTGTAACAGGAACACTAATGACACATAACAATAGTACAACAACCTAGATGCATATGTGTGCACAGGATGAAGCTAGTACTGTGATGAAGCAGCTTCCGATATAACTACAGCAGTGCATCTTATTGGATACCAACAGCCATCAATTACAGAGACTCTTTGATTAACAGCAACTAACGGTCAGCTGTCCTACCAGGATTATACTAACATATACCCAGTTGCCTGCTACAGCAACAGCCATGGTTCACATAGAGATGATGAAGCTGCTAAGGGACCATGTGTTTGAGATGTATCAGCCTGGAGAAGGGTACCCAAACATTTCCAAAGCATTGCACATAACCTGGAACACAGTGTAAACAGTCATCAAAAGGTGTTGAAAGTATGAGGCTACAGTGACATTGCAAAGGAGTGGACATCCCACCAAAATCAATGAGAATGCAAAACCAAACCTACCAAGGAGGCTACCAGGAGCCCTGCAGCAACAGTGAAGGAGTAGCAGGAATCTCCAGCAAGTACTGGGTATGTACTGCATGTCACAACAACCTTCCATGGTCTCCATATGTCCTTTCTATAAGGTAGGTTTTGAAGATGGCAGAAGTTTCTCACACCAAACAATATCCAGGCCTGGTGAAAGTCTAACAACAATACATCAGGTCTCCAAAAAGCAAGTGGGAAAATGTGTTATGGCAATATGGGACCATGGTTGTACTCATTGGCCACAATTCTGACAGGTGTGTTTGACAGAATATCATCACTGGACACCATCACAAGACCATCCCCACAGTGAAATATGGGGATGGCAGTGTCCTGATTTTGGGTTGTTGTTCACAAACTGGAAGTGGGCTGTGGCCAAGTTAGAGGGGATTATGGACAGTTCCAAACACTGGTCCCTTGTGGCTCCAAAACGTTCTGGTGTCTGCCACATAGCTGTGGATGGTGAGGAATTCCACCTTTCTACACAACAATGGCCCAAACCATACATCCATATCAACAAAAGGATGGCTTCACCAGAACACATGCAACGTTCTGCACTGGCCGAGTCAAAGCCCACACCTACATCCAATAGGATATATGCAGGGTGACCAGAAGAGGGCAGTGCACAGGGGATGCCCTTGCAATCTGACATAGCTGGAGGTGTTTTGCAAGGGAGAGTGTACAAACATTGGCATGTCAAGATGTGCCATGCTGATAGACACCTTCCCAAGAGGACTGTATGCTGTGACTAAATCAGAGGTTGCTTTAACAAAGTATTACTTTAAGGGTGTGCACAGTCATGAAACCAGCCTATTGAACCTAATTATGTTACCAAATGTTACCTCTAACTGATGTGTATGTCCTTCATTTGGTTTGCACAGGTCATATGAAATGATGGCAATGTTATGACCTGATTTCTGAGGTCTCGTGATATATCATGAAAACCTGGCATGCTAACAGGTGTATGTACACTTACTATATCCCCTGTAAGCTTGGGAAGTTGTTTGAGTAACCGGCTTTGTTTTACAATACATATGCTGCAGGTTATGCAGTCTGCACCTCCAATTAGGACATTACTTAGTGGCACTAATCCACAGGCCAACACAGTAATGTATCAGACAAACACAGGAGTTGTGAGGATCAGACCCAACATATGATCCATTGGTTGGCATTCCATTATTGTCAAACCTATCCCCACACACAGTCACAATGGCCAACAATACCCCTTCACCAGTGGCGAAAGATAATGGACAGTAGGCAGGTGGTGGTATGGAACAGGCTACTCTGGTGGTTATGGCAAGTGAGGGTGCAGGCACTAGCCATAGCCAGAGCTGGCAAGGTCTCACACAGGCAGATAGGCAGGGGTGCTCAGAGAAGGATTGCAGCCCGTCATGCCCCTGTTGCAAGTGCCACAGCAGTAGTCACCAGACACATGTTTCAAGCTGTCATGGGGGCACAGGTATGTAATGAATGTAATACCAGACATATATGCAGGGTCATGGATCAGCACGTTCCTGGTGTCCATGGCAATATGAACTCAATGCAGCCATCTGTGAGCATACTGGAGTCATGGATAGATGGTGGAGGGAGACTTTGGCACTCCTCAACCATTGAATATCTGTGCCTGATTGCTTGGCAGACACTGTCCAGCAGCCATGTGGCTGTAGGGCAGCACCACAATCATCTGAGGGTCTATGTGGCCATGCACCATCACATTCCCATGCTGACAGTACCATCAGCACTACTGAAGGGGGTGTGCTGTCGACACCATGATGCAGCAGGCCATGGGCACGTGATCCTGG
>NC_056744.1:467295452-467332952 GCF_019279795.1 Protopterus annectens | reverse complement strand
CTACTACAATCATTCCATCAACTTTATAACATTATTAGAGCAGTATTTCAAAGGCGTCCTTCTCTTTGGACCTTTTTCACCCTATTATTCATGGCTTTGTTTACATTTCTGGCTCTCTGACACTGGCAGTTTTCTCCTAGCAGTTAGCAGCATGGTCTTTCCTTGCATTTTGTACACTGAGTTATGTTGGTGTTATGGACCCCATGACACTCTCTAACAGAGGTCTGTGGGTGAGGCATAGGAATTTGCCACAGGCCTGTAAGCCAGGTGTGACAGATGCAGAGCATCTGTAGCAAGGCAGTTTATTCTGATGATCATATGTTCCCAGGCTGCCGATGGTAGACAACCCTGGAATGGTAACAGTAAGTTGACTGTGGGTGTTACTGACAATTGCTTTCTGTTTCTGTTGAGACATCACTCTAGTTGATGGCTGGATGCTGCTTAAGGCTAGGGGCATGTTACTGCATTTCTATGGGACTTGGGGGGGACACATCTGTACACAATACACATTTGCAGAAACTGTGCTAATATTTGCTTAACATTTTGATCCCATTTAGCATAGTGGTGTGCCCTATTGTTGAGACTACAGGCATAACAGTATTGACCACAGGTCAGATTGTTCTGGCATAAACATTTGTAGTTTCAGACTTCTTACCTTTCAAAACCATATTGCTACTGCCAAACCTGCTGTGATATCAATGTGTAAAAGTCTGTAGGTGGGGTTTCATGGATGTCGCAATATGGGGGCCTTTGCCAGACATTTCTGTATGGTTGTCTACAGCTGATCTGCTGGGTGAAGCTGGGGGTGGGTATGGGACCCCCACTTTGGCATCCATGCATGTGACCTATGACCCCAAGTTATTTGGCTCACCACATACTCTGCAGTGGTATTTGTCAACTAGGGTGGTACTGCATGATGTGGGTAGGTCAGTACTGGGGATACACTTCCTGCTGCCCACAGAGCTGTCAGTTGTCTGCTGCTATCCCAGTAAGCCACCCCCTTCTCTTGCTTGCTTGATCAATACCATAGATATGCTATCAGAACATTCCACTCCATTCATTTCTTTTGTTAAGGAGACTGACTTACCTTGTGCCTGAGGCTGTTGTGAGGATGGTGCTTGAGGGCAGACTATGTTGAATGCACACAGTACACTGCCTATACATGGTAAGGTATAGGGGGTGTGATGCTTGGCATTCATTTTACTATGTGAGTGAGTCAGAGAGAGAGAGCTCAGTCCCTGGGGCCCTACAGTGTCAGTATATGTGCTATGTGTTGTCTCTTTTTCCAAGGCCAGGGCATACTGGGCATGCCTCTGTTTGCCTACAGGGGCATGATCAGGATGTTCCTCCTCTGAGTCTCTCTGTGCCTGTGGAGACCTTGGCAATGGTGGGGGGCTGTGTGGCCCTTCCCCGTTTTGTTCCTGCTGCAGCTGTTGCTGCAGGATCATATTGTGTAGCATGGCACATACTATGAACATGTGTGCACATGTGGCTGGAGAGTACTGCAAGGCTCCACCAGATATGTTAAGGCAGTGGAACCGTGACTTGAGCATCCCAAACACATGCTCTATAATGATCCTAGCTTGTGTGTGTGCCTCATTATAACGTTCTTCTGTGGATGTGTGTGCATTTCTGATGGATGTCATCATCCACAACTCCACTGCGTAGACAGCATCCCCCACTAGATGGCCATATGGGATGTCCACACTGGCAAATGACCAATACAGCTGTGATGGATGCCAGATGTGGGAGTTGTGATAGCTTCCAGGGCTGCCAGCATACACATTCATGATAATGCCCTGGGCATTGCACACAACCTGGTAGTTGATGGAGTGGAACCCCTTGCAGTTTAGAGAGACCCTACCCTGGTCACTGGGTGGTGCTTTGATGTGGATGTGCATGCAGTTTATGGCACCCAGTACCTCCGGGTATTCTGCCACATGGTGGAAGAGACACATATTGCTGGTCCTCTTCTCACAGGTGCTGGGGAAGTAAATGTATTCAGTGGCATATGGTCGTATGGCATCCAGGAACTGGTGGAGTATCCTGGACGCAGATGCCTGTGAGACCCCCATGATATCCCCAGTTGGTCTTTGGAAAGTACCTGTAGCTAGTACTCTTAAGGCTACACATACCTTGCTATCCACTGGGATGAGTTACCCTCTATTGGTTCAGGGTCTGAGGCGAAGCCGGAACAGCTCAACAAGTTGCTGAAGTATGTCCCTGTCCACCCTGTAGCACTCTGCTATTTCCATATTATATAGCCCCTGGTAGATTACCCTGGGTCTGAACTCTCTTCTCCTCCTCCTTGGTCTGAGTTGGTTGTCAGCATTATCCTCCTCACTACCCTCAGTCTCTAGCACATACCAATAGATCAGAGCAGCAGCAGCCCCTAATATGTTTTGTTATATTTGTCAGTTTAAAATTCCCCCAAATGTGTACACCAGTGGTGTAGAGTGTGTGGGAAAAAACAGACTGAAAGGTGTTAGCATAGTTTATAGAAGTGTGCTGGGCTGATACATGTGTAATTGGCTGATTCTGATACATTCCACCTGCCAGCTATTCTAGTTCTCCTAGATTGCCTTACTTCTGCTGTTTCCCCTTCCCATTTCCTCCATGTTTAAGCTCTGATGCATGCTGTGCATGCCCAGTGCTCAATTGTAAAGAGTTCTGCTATTTCTGTTGTGTTTTTTTTGTTTGTTTTGTTTTAGGCCCAGTGCGGGCTGCACACACCTGTTTAGCTAAAGTAAACAGTTTTAAGCAGACATGGCCCTCCCTGGACAGAAACACACTCTGCATTTCATGGAATAAGAAAATACAGCCTCAGACACACCCCCTTCCTTAGCTGTGCTTAGGTAAGGGCAAGCATGGATCACTGAGCTACAATGTGCTTACAGCAAGCATGACACATCCCCTTTTCATGTTAGCTGCTCCTCCTGTCTATCCATTGGTGTTGGAGTATTTACACAGTTAGGTACAGTCTGACACTTAGAAGAAATTTGTGATTCAGTCTAACTCCCCTCATTTGCATACACCACTGCCTTACTACATAGTTAACACACTTACACTGGGCCATTCCCCTTAGCAACCACTATTCCCTAATATTGTTTTCATTCTGCATGCCATTGACTATAATGGCAAAATGCAGATTTCTGTAAAAAATTAAATGGTTGATTTCAGTCAAAAAAAGTTATTTTATTTAAAAAAATTAAAACAATTTTTCATGCCAATGGCCATATATTTGGCCATTGGCATGGCTACTAAATATTATACATGCTTTCTTTTGAGCTGTCATGCCTCCTTTTTCTCATTTGCAGAAATATATTCAGCTAGTAACTGAAAACATTTCTGCAGGTTACACTATTCCTGCACGAACACCTGCCTGCTTGCTGAATCACTAATTCACCTCATTTGCATGGTTTTCACCAGCAAATGAGGTAATTAGCATAAGGCAGTGGTGTCCATGCAGGAATAGTGTAGGAGTGCTTGTGCACATCCTGGGAGCCCTTTGCTGAATCGCTCGGCGGCCGTGTACTGTGCAGCAACTGCTGCACTATTCCTACACTTCCTGTAAGGTTTAATGAATCCCGGGAATCATCTTACTATAATCTTGAGTAAAATAAAATAAAATAAAACAAACTAATGAAAAAACAAAAAAGGCAATAGACAAAGGACACTCCAAACAATATCAAATATAGTGATACTGTAGTTTAATAAAGTACGGTTAGCTCTTTTGTGCAAGTCAATGCCTACACTTCTTCAGACAAAAAAACACTTTTAACAAATTCAGTTAAATACCTTCTGCCAACAGATAACCACACCTACCAAGAATGACACAAGCAATTAATACATTTAAATACATTAAAATACATTAACCCATGAATTGATACACTTAAAAATGGTCTATTTAAAAATCCATTTAAAAACTGGTAAGTGTGGAAAAGTAATGGCAGGAATGTCACTAAAAACAAGCCTAAAATGTATTATTAATGTATGCATATCCAACAAAGGTAATAATTAAAGTCATATTCTATCAAAATAATAAATATGCCTCCAGATTTACTAATCTTCCATGCAGGACTAGTCTAATCCTGCATGGAAGCGGCTGCTTAGGAGCATGATGGCAGCGCACCATGCATAGTAATGAATACGTGCCGCCCAAGCTCCCAGGCTTACATGTAGCGTGTACGAGTGTAGGGGGCGTGTCTGAGATAAATAAACATGCCCTTGCAATGTTGAATAGCAGACAGTGGAAATAAATGAGCGATCTCACTCATAGATGCCCACATATCCCCACCAACAGTCCCCCATGTGTACAACAGCAAGAGGACATAATGATCAAAAGAAGAAACCCATGTATTGATGTCTAAAGCTCCGAGTGCAGCTAACCGTAGGTGCGCAGGTGTGCACAATGCTTAGCCATGGTGAAAGCAGCCTAAAAGGCTGAAGAGGATAACAAGGATGATATATGCAAATGAGGCATGTCAGCAATAGTGTAGTGGGCAGAGTGTTCGCCTAACGAGCATGCATTCCCAGTTCGAGTCCCAGCACAGCACAGTCTATTTTACTATTTTACACAGCAAAGCATGGTATAAGCAAAATTTGTAATGCAAAACCCACTACATAACATACATTTTTATGAACAGTATTGCAGGAAATGCACATGTGAAGAGTCAGTATCATAATGAATAAGGCAGCAGTAAGCAGGTGCAAGCACAGATAAGCAGTAGTAAGCATATGTAAGCACTAGTAAGCATGTTTGCATGGGGTTAAGCACTGCCGACACAGATTAAGAAAAGGAGAAGCTAACTGGGTTGAAGACACTGAGACCGGAAGTTAGCAGTGCTTACCTCCGCGTAAACCCACTTACAACCATTTTAAAGTGCCTTAAGCACACCGTATTCAGTGGCAGGTGTTCTGCCCAGCAACAAAATAAACAGCTTCTGCAAGTCCGGAACCCAGGATCATGCACACTATACACAAAATGATTTACCACTAAGCCATGCCAGATATGCATAACTCGTATGTTGTCAGAAACATAACCTCAGCCCAGTCATGCAACAGCACAGAGAATGTATACCTCTAGCTAGATGGATGTGTGTACAAATATATTACTATCTAAATGGATACAACATATCTATAGATGTAAATGACAAAAAATAAACGGACAAGACTGTTGAATATATATCCAAATGTTTTTACATCTTCTAACTGGTGTCCTGGATTCCTGGTTCATTTGGATATATCTATAGATGTAGTCACATCATCATTCTCTCATCATTCTCTTTCGGCTTTTCCCGTTAGGGGTCGCCACAGCGGATCATCTCTTTCCATTTCTTCCTATCCTCTGCATCTTGCTCTGTCACACCAACCGCCTGCATGTCCTCTCTCACCACGTCCATAAACCTTATCTTAGGCCTTCCTCTATTCCTCTTACCTGGCAGCTCCATCCTTAGCATCTTTTTCCCAATATACCCATCATCCCTCCTCAGCACATGTCCAAACCAACGCAATCTCGTCTCTCTTGCTTTGTCTCCAAACTGTCCAACATGAGCTGACCCTCTAATATACCGATTCCTAATCCTATCCATCCTAGTCACACCGATTGCAAATCTTAACATCTTTAACTCTGCCACATCCAGCTCTGACTCCTGCCTTTTTGTCAATGCCACTGTCTCCAACCCATATAACATAGCTGGTCTCACTACACTCTTGTAGACCTTCCCTTTCACTCTTACGGATACCCGTCTGTCACAAATACATGTAGTCACATATAAATATATATATATATATATATATATATATATATATATATATATATATATATCCAGAGAGATATATACATATACAAATATATGAACAGATATACATGCAAATGCCAAAATGCCAACTACATATATATATATATATATATATATATATATATATATATATATATATATGTCAACATCCATATGTTCACATATACACAGCAAGTTACATATATGTACGCAGATATATATCTCTGTAGGTATATACGGACATAGTTAGAAATATGTAAGCAAAAATATATATATACCCACAGAGGTATATATGGCCAGACATCTGTAGATAACAATGGTAGATTAACAGACACATATATGTCCACATGCACCATGAATGGGCTAGACAGGCTCCAAACAATATATGTCACATATGAATTGGCATACCCCCTGCCCAGACAAACACGTCCGCCCTGCAATACACTACCAAGCTCATTGTATTGCATGTGTGTCATTGAAATAGGGATTTAAATTAGTCCTCTCTTATGTTTCACTTGTTAACATCACATCCCTGTCTCCCACACCCAATAGGCAGGTCGAGCAATCCAACCAAGGCCATCCCCGACCTGTACATTCATTACCCACAGTTCTGCATCCTCCCACCCACTGCACACACACACAGCCACCATCCCTATCCTGGTTACCAGACCATAGCTACCACACCACCACACATTGCCCCCCCTCCACACCCCCCATCGGGACCCATCCCGTATGTTGTCCCAACCCAAGTATCCTAGGTCTGGCACATGTGGTAGTCCATGCATATAGCCATGGGTACCTATGTAACTCTCGGTATAAACAAAAGTTGTATACCCAATGTTCAGGCTGTCCCGCATGGGATGTATGATTACCTGGTACTAACAATAGATTTCATGTGTGACTCTGCGAACAGTAACGGATTTAGTTGTAGGTATCACAAAGCATACGTGGCACACAAGGTTGGCTGGTATGCACACAAAACACAGTACCCAGCAATACCAGTCAACATTACAGGATGTGTAGCTAAATATGTAGAGGTATGTATGTGTGTGTGTGTGTGTGTGTGTGTGTGTGTGTGTGTGTATATATATATATATATATATATATATATATATATATATATACCCATAACTACATGGAGATATACCTCTCCCCCTCTGTAGTACAAATGTATACATACATAGAAAGACATATATATATATATAAATACCCACATATAGTATAGATATATACATATGCAGACACCCATACATCCACATGTCATTAGATATACATATACAGCAATATAGTTATGTTGATATATATATATATATATATATATATATATATATATGTGTGTGTGTGTGTGTGTGTGTGTGTGTAAATATATATATATATATATATATATATATATATATATATATATATATAGCTAGGATATGATATGTGCACAGGCCGTGCTAATGGGGGTGAGGGGCCCACTCAACAAACGTGTAACACGTAGCATCCAACACCCCCTAGCCAGACAGGTGAAACATACAAACACACAATAAAAGTAAACAAATCACTGCTTCCCAAACTCCAGGCAGGATACTACCAGTGGGAGAGACCCACCAATCTTGAAACAAAGACAAGAACGTCCCTTGCGGGACAACCCAAAAATTTAATGCATATTCGGTTTTCCTGGCATTACACAGATGTGCAACGGCAGGGCATGTATGTTCTCTGACTAGAAGGTTAGGGAAGCCTGATTATCCATGGGGTGAGACAATGTATGAAACGGGTCCCGAGAAGTGGCAAGTGGGCAGTGTGTAGTGGTGTGTTTAGACCTGACCTGCACCCGGAGTAAGGATGAGTACTGTAGAGGAGGTGCGGGGGGGTATGAAATTATGGGCCTAGGTGTGCAGGTGTTAGCTGGAGCGGTTCTATGTGGACCGCCCAAGGGATGTAAGCAATAATGTGCATTGGCCAGAACCGCTGCCCAACAAGCAGCCACGCCCGGCACAAGTCCCACTGCAGCAAAGTCTAGTTTACATGCCAAATGAAAGTATAACCAGATGTGTTGTTGCAAATCCCACTAAATAACACCAACAAACTCATGGTCACAACACCACACTGTAGGCATGTAAGCTGAACTAATTGGCATTACACGATATTATTGTTGTCCTCAATCCCACCCAAGGGTGTGAGTGTTCAAACCTACCCCCAAATGCAGGGTATATACACAGCTGTCACTGTAGAAGAAATGGCCAGATGTGGACCTTCCTGTCAGCCTTCCTGCACATCCCTGGATATTTCTCCTACTATCTGCCCCTCTGTGTAGCCCATTAACACCACTTACCTATCAACCCCTGTTTCATTGCTAGTAATGTTCACAGTCACAAGTAGGTGACAACCTCTTCACAACTATGTTGGCAGAATCTGGAACCCCCTACCCACGTGTATTACTTCAGCTGTCCCACACGACACATGTAAATAACACATGAAGGAACACCTCAAGCACACTTGGATCAGCACATGCTCACCACCTGGTGAATTCCACCACCCCAACTAACACTCCATACCCCTACACCAACTAGTGAAACCGACACCTCCTGTCCTGCCTCACATACAAATCCCAACATCCTGCAAACCTTCACTATTGCTCCCCTACCAATCAGTCCAATGGTCTACTATACAGTTAAAATGTACCCCCCCTCTACCTACCTACTCCTTCACTATTCACTTCTACTCTACCACACAGGTATGGCATAACTAAACCTAACCTGAACACCTGAGTGTAACCTATCCAGAACTGTTAAACTGCAATCCCACTTCATCTTAAACTGACCTTTGTCAACAGTCATACCTGACATGTAAACCTGATCTAAGCATGTATAATACCGACATGTTAATATGAACTAAGCATGAAGAATGTGGTACATAGCTATGGTAAGCCTGTTACTCTCTATGAATGTGTACACCTCAGTAGTAAGTGTAATGTGTAGCTGGGGTTTATTGTGGAGCTCCCCGGCCACCGCTGACAATGGAGAAGCATCCAGTCGGATTGTCCCGGACATCAAATGTGAACTAAATACATGAAGTAGCACAGGGGTATGCAGCAGCAAGTGGGGTTACACCTGTTTGGGTGGTGGTAAGCAATGCCCACACCGGTTAAGCAATGTGGAGGCCAACTCAGTGTAAGACACCATAACCGGAGGTCAGCAAGGCTGAGCCCCGTGCACACTAGCGCATACCCGCCTACACTTCTTCCACAGTGCCTTAGGCACTCTGTAGCCAACAGCTCTCATTGTGCCCAGTAACAAAATAATCAGCACTCCCAGGTTCCAACCCCCCCACCCTGCACACTATAGTCCAAGTGAGTTACCACAAAGGCATGGTAGATATACAATCAGCTGCTGTTATCACAAACATATCATCCAGCACAGTCATTCAACAGTACTGGAAATTTATGTAAGTATGTAGATCAATACATCCAGCACAGTCATTCAACAGTACAGGAAATGTATGTAAGCATGTAGAGTAATACTAACAAACATGTGCACATTGCTCAGTGACAGTATTCTGAGCAGTCTATGAGTATCAATGAGCAGTGCCTGTCCACACATACTGTGAGAACAATAGTCTTGCATAATACTGAAGAGAGGAATGAAAAACGGTGCACGCCGTGGGGGCGTGTGTGCGTGTGTGCATGCTTCATGCACAGAATGTCACACCTGGGGTGTTGGAGCCACAGAACCGGGAGATGAGGCTGGCCTGGTCTGTGAGCAAACCGCTGTTTCTCAAACCCCTGGCAGAATGCTGCCAGTGGGAGAAACAGTGCAGACCAGCAAAGTCTACTCGTGACACAACAACAGGTCTGTCCCTGGTGGGACGAACCAAACCTTGTGGGTCACATAGATGTTTCCATCAGTATCGGAGGAGGATCAAGGGAAGGCTCGAACGTACGTGGACTAAACAGATGAGGAGCCTACAGAAGCTTGGGTTGAGACAGTATAATGGAGGAGTACCAAGACGTGCAGAGAGGGAAATGTGTGGAGGTGTGGTACGGCAGGGCTAGCAACTGGAGAATGGATGGATGCTGTGTATGTGGAGCTCGGGGGCCGGGGAAAGGGAACATGGGTATGACATTATTGTAGAAATATGCAAATGAGGCAGAACAGCAATAGTGTAGAGGGCATAGCATCCACCTAACGTGCACACATTCCCAGTTCAAGTCCCACTGCAGCACATTCTATTTTCCATGTAAAATCTGTATATCAACATTGTTTTGCTGTACAACCTACTAAATAACATTTATACTTGAACAGGAGTACTGCATTAAATGCACATGTGAAGTGTCAGTGTCATAATGAATAAGGCACTAGTAAGCAGGTCTAAGCACAAATAAGCAGTAGTAAGCATAGATAAGCAGAAGTAAGCATGTGTAAGTGTGTTGGCACAGGGTACGCATTGCCTACAGTGATTAAGCAAAGTAGAAGCTAACTGAGTATAAGGAAATGCACCCGGAGGTTAGCATTGCATAGCTCTGTGCAAACCCATGTACACCTGCGTACAACTGCTCAAATGTCCCTAATCACTCTGTATCCAATGGTCGGTGTTCTGCACAACAACAAAATATACAGCCTCTGCAAGGCCCGAACCCAGGACCCTGCACATCATACACAAAGTGATTTACTAGTAAGCCATGGCATATGCACATAACCCTCTTAGTTTCACAAACATATCATCCAGCACAATCAGTCAGCAGCACAGGAAATGTAGTAATATCATATCACACAACCTCGTAATGCAAGAATTCTGGACAAAGTATGCCAAACTGTAGGTATAAATAGGGATATCATTCAAATACTGGTCTAATATACTTAAAACGTTGCTAGTTACACAGTTATATGTACTAGAACACATATTTTGAAGGAGATGAAATGGCTGAAACACGAACGTGTCAGCATGAGTGACTGACTTCAATCCTAAGACCATCCATTTCAATTGCCAAGAGAATGAGGTACAAGCCAAACATATAAGCCAAACATGCATGGACATATGGACAGATCTATATCTGTAAATGTAGACAGATAGACAGCTATAGGTATATATATATATATATATATATATATATATATATATATATATATGTGTGTGTGTGTGTGTGTGTGTGTGTGTGTGTATGTATGACTCACAAATAATCATATAACAGAACTTGTACATAGATAGATAAATATGTTCAGTGTGTATATATATATATATATATATATATATATATATATATATATATATATATATAAATATATATATATATATATATGTATATACACACACACACACACACACACACACATACATATATATATATATATATATATATATATATATATATATATATATATACATATCTAGATCTATATCGATGTCCATATCTATCTCTATATATGGGGTTACACATATATAATTATGCAGATATATATATATATATATATATATATATATATATATATATATATACATATATATATATATATATATATACACACACATATATATATATATATATATATATATATATATATATATATACAGACAGACATGTGTATAGCATTTCCACATGGGACCAAAATCCTGATCCACTCAGTACAACATAACATACCATAAGCACAGTTAATGGGGTTGGGGGCAGGAATGAGGGACACCTGGTAATTACTGCTATGTAACCCCCCCCCCTCAGCTGTGAAATCCACTATTCAGCACATACAGTACATGACTTCAGGACCTCAACAACACAGCCACAATGCTCCAACAGTAATCCAAGTCACCTGTACATGTCAGGGCAATATCTGTAACATATGCAGAAAAGTCATCCTACCATATGGAATGTACAATGTGGAAGGGGTACACATTATAACGGTACAGATATGCACAAATATCTATACATTGACAATTATGTTCAGGTATATATATATATATATATATATATATATATATATATATATATATATATATATATATACATATATATATATAAGATATATGAGATATATAGGTACCATACACATATACAAAGATAAAAGGTATTAGTAGCCATACATATGTAGAAGTAGTGTGGACGTACTGGGTGCAAAGTATATCCCCCATCCACAAACCCTATAACTGGTACCTGCAACATGTGTAGTGTGGCAACCATTCCCACAAAGGGAATACTTACATTACACATATACCCACTCACAATTCAAAGGACATGACATGACACACAAGTATGTATACACAGAATACCTTTATTTGTGTACTATACAATAATGTATGCCATTACTTACAGCACATAGAATTTGAATTATTTAATCAGTGAGGAATGCAAGGCTCACACAAAACAGTAGATGCAGACAGTGCGGATATATAACATACTATGCTGTCCAGGCCAAGCCCTTCAGTTCGTACAACTGTAGACAAAGGATTTGCCTTCAAGATAAGTAACAATCAACAAAAACAGATGTAGTTCAGCAGCCTCCGGTTACACCCTGTAGTCAAGCCCTAAGGGGAAATGTATTACTTGTAGTAATGTCTATGTATCTGCCACATGTATGGACCCTGACCAACAAATGTTGTGGGAGTCCACGATATGACTGGGATGACAGCAGGAATGCTAGCAGTAAATAATGATAGGCCATTACCTAACAACCCCTAACCGTATCACAGCAGGACAAAGCCAGCCATATATGTGGAGGACAGAGGCAGGAACACAGGGCCGTACTCGCAATATTGCTGTTACACACTCTGGAAATTGCTGGTATTACAGGATTTGTTGCAACATACCCTTATGCAGGAATAAGACATTAGAAACACAAATGGATGTAGCCATGTACTGATAGCATGCAACAGACAGATTGCCAGGGATATATCTAGGAAAAGACCTGTGTGGTGCACAGGCAAAAGCGAACAGACAATCCACTGACCATCATGTGGATAGGCCCACAGATGAGAGCTATGCAGACAGGCTGCATTCCATCCTAAACTACTATGTACATGCAAACAGTGCAAGCCCAGCAATATACAATGCACATAACAACACCACTCACTCTGTGTGTAGGTCTGGAACCTCTTACAATTGTGTAGTTGGCCTGTTTCTGCAAGTCCTGCTGTAAGAGGTACTGCAACCTGCCATCTGTAACACTGCTGCCCACATAAAGGAAGGATGTCCTCAATACTGGAAATGTTAAGGGATAACACCCACATGAGTCAGCAATTTATAGTACTGGGTTGCCATGATAGTGGTTATCTGAATCACTAAACAGCAGGCTGCATGCAGTTAGCAATTGTTGCACACTGATTGGTGCAGAGCCCGTCACCTGATCATGTGCATCAACTACAAAAGCCATGCTGCAATCCATTCAAACCAGCTCAATCGCTATAGTGGAGAGAGAGAAAGAGAGAGAGTGAAAGAAACACACACACAGTGAAAAAAAAAACAAACTTAAAAGCCAAAACCGGAAAGGAGTCACACCCATCATAAAAAAAAAAGGTATGTAAAACATAAATGTATGTAATGTAATGTAGTATGTGGTATAGATTACTAGGATATATGATGCTGAATGTTTGATATGTGCCATCTGTAGTTATCCCTGTAATGATTTTCCGCTGAACAACTACTCTGGACAATACTGTCTGTTCCTGTAGGCAGTGGGACATACCCACCAACTGTGCAGATCAGCAATGAATGACAAAGATGTTAGCCATAATATTTGTGTGTGCTATGTTAGTCTGGGCAAAAGCTGGTGGTGGAAGTACTACCATCATGATAGACACATGGGTGTCAGAGCACACCACTTGCAGGACAGTCATGTTAATGTGTAATGTAGCATGCACAAATGCCATGGATGTATAATAGGCTTACCAGCAATCTCACACCATATATACCACCCTAATGTTAGTCTGTGTTCACATGTGAGACCTGTCTGTGATGCAGCAAGGCAGAACAGTAAAGCTGCGAATGAATGACAGTTACAGAATGCGGACCAGATGTCTGTATGCACCCTACATATAGATAAATATCTGTGTGATACAGAATGTGACATGTATGTCTACAGATACACAGACACTCATATAGACATAGGTATTTCAACAACCTACAAGATATATCTACACTCATATATATATATATATATATATATATATATATATATATATATATATATATATATATATATATATATATATGTATAGTGGCACTGACAATGGCATGCAGGTGAAATAGTCTGTAACAGGCCAACAAAGATAGTGTCCCCAGAGGGAGCATGCCTAAAAACACATAGCACAAAGTGTGGCACAAACACATAGCACAAAGCTTGGTACAATACAACATATGTCCCAATGGTAGGTAAGCAGCAGACATAACAATTGCATTCTGTGAATGGTCTGTTGTAGCTGATATGGTGGGGGGAGACAAATAAGAACTATGGTAACCCTGCTGTATGGGTGGCTCAGACCTGTTTCCACCTTTATGTCTTCCAAGTAACATGGCACACATCCGTCTGCCCTCATACAGCACTGCCGAGACTGAGGTGATTATCGACCATCTGGTACAGCACTATGAACAGCTGTTTGGCCAGACAGCCCATGACCGGCAGGAAAGGACCACCCTGTGGAACGAGCTAGTCCACATGGTCAATGATGTCGGACTGCAGACAGGCTGCATTCCATCCTAAACTACTATGTACATGCAAACAGTGCAAGGCCAGCAATATACAATGCACATAACAACACTACTCACTCTGTGTGTAGGTCTGGAACCTCTTACAATTGTGTAGTTGGCCTGTGTTTGCAAGTCCTGCTGTAAGAGGTACTGCAACCTGCCATCTGTAACACTGCTGCCCACATAAAGGAAGGATGTCCTCAATACTGGAAAGGTTAAGGGATAACACCCACATGAGTCAGCAATTTATAGTACTGGGTTGCCATGATAGTGGTTATCTGAATCACTAAACAGCAGGCTGCATGCAGTTAGCAATTGATGCACACTGATTGGTGCAGAGCCCATCACCTGATCATGTGCATCAACTACAAAAGCCATGCTGCAATCCTTTCAAACTAGTTCAATCGCTATAGTGGAGAGAGAGAAAGAGAGAGAGCGAAAGAAACACACACACAGTGAAAAAAAAAACAAACTTAAAAGCCAAAACCGGAAAGGAGTCACACCCATCATAAAAAAAAGGTATGTAAAACATAAATGTATGTAATGTAGTATGTGGTATAGATTACTAGGATATATGATGCTGAATGTTTGATATGTGCCATCTGTAGTTGTCCCTGTAATGATGTTCCGCTGAACAACTGCTCTGGACAATACTGTCTGTCCCTGTAGGCAGTGGGACATACCCGCCAACTGTGCAGATCAGCAATGAATGACAAAGATGTTAGCCATAATATCTATGTGTGCTATGTTAGTGTGGGCAAAAGCTGGTGGTGGAAGTACTACTGTCATGATAGACACATGGGTATCAGAGCACACCACTTGCAGGACAGTCATGTTAATGTGTAATGTAGCATGCACAAATGCCATGGGTGTATAATAGGCTTACCAGCAATCTCACACCATATATACCACCCTAATGTTAGTCTGTGTTCACTTGTGACACCTGTCTGTGTTGCAGCAAGGCAGAACAGTAAAGCTGTGAATGAAAGACAGTTACAGAATGCGGACCAGATGACTGTATGCACCCTACATATAGATAAATATCTGTGTGATACAGAATGTGACATGTATGTCTACAGATACACAGACACTCATATAGACATAGGTATATCAACAACCTACAAGATATATCTACACTTTTATATATATATATATATATATATATATATATATATATATATATATATATATATAGTGGCACTGACAATGGTGAAATAGTCTGCAACAGGCCAACAAAGATAGTGTCCCCACAGGGAGCATGCCTAAAAACACATAGCACAAAGTGTGGCACAAACACATAGCACAAAGTTTGGTACAATACAACACATGTCCCAATGGTAGGTAAGCAGCAGACATAACAATTGCATTCTGTGAATGGTCTGCTGTAGCTGATATGGTGGGGGGAGACAAATAAGAACTATGGTAACCCTGCTGTATGGGTGGCTCAGACCTGTTTCCACCTTTATGTCTTCCAAGTAACATGGCACACATCCGTCTGCCCTCATACAGCGCCGCCGAGACTGAGGTGATTATCGACCATCTGGTACAGCACTATGAACAGCTGTTTGGCCAGACAGCCCATGACCAGCAGGAGAGGACGACCCTGTGGAACGAGCTAGTCCACATGGTCAATGATGTCGGACTGCATAACCGCAGCTATGAGCAGGTCCGGCATCATTGCACCGACCTGCTTCGCCATGTACGTCGGCATGCAGCTGCCGTTCAGGGAGACCACCTCACAACAGGGGGGCAACCCACCCATCCACCCCTTACTCATGTGGAGGAGCTTCTCAGCAGCCTTGTGGCACCTGCCCACCTGCACCAACAACACCTGGCACATTGTAGAGGTGAGTGCCACCGACACACCAGCTGAGGATTGTGCAGGTAAGGCCCCAGGGCACATTGGTACACCACTCTTGTGTATGCATCTGCATCTGTACAGGTACATCATTCAAATCTGAGATGTCATATACATAGTCGGCTGCTGTGTAGTAATAATAAAAAGTTGTGTATAAGCTGTATTATTGTGGAATGCTACTGTTGATGTAACGTAATGCTGCACTCACCCTTTAGAAATGCCACAGCTGTGGCCACTGATATCAACTTTCTCACACTCCTATGTAGGTCCCTCCAGGATACCACCATGGCAGCAGCCCCTAGCCAGTGAGTATGACTCATGTTCATGCATGATAACACACTGGGCATAGCTATGGGATATTCCATGCACACATCTAACACACCTACCCATACTGCATGCCATACACATTCACGTTTTGTTGCTGTGAAATGCACTGCATCACAGTAGAGACCATGCTGCGGTATCGGAAGGGTACAACAGACACATGCAGATAACTAACATCCTGTCAATGTGCAATGTGTCCACAGGGATGTGAAGTATGGTAGGACACACGTCCTTCAGTAGGGACATGTGTGAATCAACACCACCATGGCTGCAGCTGCACACAATTAGGTTAAGTAAACGTGGCAGACGTAACCCTGACCCTACAGCACTCGTGACAGCAGTGTGTGCACTCCAAGGAATGTGCACATGACTAGACCTTGCAACCATGCAGAGGTCTGGGACATGTGTAGGGCACCCTCATAGCCATGATAAGGTCCGCTGGTTGTCAGTGTAATAGTCTTGTACTGGTCATATATGCACTGCTGATGTTGTGATCTGTAAAGCAGACATCAGGCATTCACAAATGATATCTGTATGCATATCATCCCAGGTATGAGATGCTGTAACACATAGGGGCTGTGAGCAGTGGAGCTGACATAACTGACACAGTACTACATATGCAACAATGGTTTCTACACCTGTGAGGTATGGTGCACAGTACAAGGTAGGGTGCGGAACAGGTCCACAGTAACACTTTGTACATGAGTGCAGTGTTTACAAGGGGAAGGGCCATCACCTACCAACACAGCCCATGCCCCACACACATGTATACTGCCACTAGCATGAAGTCACTATAGTTAAACTGCATGCTGTTGAGCACCATATGTAATGCATGTTGACAGAAGGGTAATGGGAGGACTGTGTGTACAAATGTTGTGCAAACCCACATGTAGGAGTGTGTGGTGTGTGTGTGTGTGTGTGTGTGTGTGTGTGTGTGTGTGTGTGTGTGTGTGTGTGTGTGTGTGTGTCTGTAAGTGCAATTTAGTGGAGTGTGGATGATGCATGTCAGATGTGTGTGCACATGTGTGTCTGTATGTGTGAGTGTCCATGTATGCACAGGCGATAGTGGGATTGATCACATGGCAGTACTTCCCCTTTGGGGTTGTGCTGTACATGTACATGGAGTGATACATGGGACACCAGGACAACCTGTCTGATATGTGAACACAGGACAGCTGATAGCATAACAATGTCTGTAGCATGGAACATGCATTGGGAAGGGAAGTACATACCAGGTATACACATCATATATGTTTTACATAGGTTTACTATTTTTCAAACAAGCCTATTAATTCTTACACTCTGTGTTAACTAATATATATATATATATATATATGTTTGCTTATTAGCCATTCTTAATTTTTCAGTGGTATAAAATAATATATATAATTTAACCAGTATTTTCACATGTGAAGGGGTTGGATTATACCACTATTTGTCATTGGCTGGTGTATGCTATAAATATTCATGATTTGGTTCTTATTTGATTCTCTATTTTCACTGAAGAAGGCATTTCGCCGAAACCGGTTTGGATTTTTTGAAGAATCATTGGACATTTGTATGTCCTGTTTGGAGATTTATCTGTGTAAACTTCCCAATAAAATATTGGACTGTCTATGCTGGCCTCTAGTGTTTTTTATGTTTTGGTTTGGCCGAGCATGCCGTACTGGCAAGGCGTGGTGTTTGGTTCTATTCGGTTGGTTCTTGCTGTTGGCCTTCAGTCCTAACTATCGGTAGGAGAGGACTCCTTTCCTGGGACTTTACATACACCAGTCGGTTTGGTTTATTTATTTTTTGTCCATTACCTTGGATACATTTGGATATATTTTCCTTTTTGAACTTTGTGGGACATATGTGAGCGGATTACGCTGCTTTATCTGCTTTGAAAATGGAGTGTGGGCAGCTCTATTTTCAGGTACTGTGTATTTTTTAAGTCATCCATGATAGAAGAATATAAATTGTTGACTGGTAACCACTTCGAATGGATATATAAGACGACAAACATGGCTATGATGTATTAAATGACTGGTTGGACATATTTGCGATTTGGAACTGTTACATTGAATTCAGAAATACTTCCTAACGCTAACATTAATGAAGGCCTGTGTTTGATTTGGAAAGACGTCTGCTACTCTTCATCCTATTAGCATTTATTTTTGTTTATTATCCATTAGGATCTGTTACTTCCATGGTGTTTACAGACTTTTACGTGGACATTTGTAGGTCTTTTTGATTATTGTTCATATTCTGTTCTAAACTTGGGTTTAGATTATAATATTATGATTCATTTAAACTATATGTGGGGTTTTGTGGGACTCTGAAAAGACTATAGTTAGGCAGAGTGGCGATCAGTATCCAAATAACATACTTATGTTTTCATTCCACTGATAAGTGTTCTAATTATTTAAAGTATGCACTGTTTTTCTACTCTAATTGTATGATTCATTCTATTTAAATATAAGAACATACTTTCGAAAGTTGGTGAATGAAACAAGTCATGTATCTATTATTTAGGTGCAGTTCCAGATACGATTGGTGGGGTACTGCTTTCTATAATATATTTGGTTAACTATGAGGTATTGGCTCTATTATTCAGGGCGAAACATATTTGTCAGCAAGTCATCGACTTTGGGAAGCCCTTATTATTGAAGGTAACAATACTATCCTATTTTTATGTTTGTTTTTGGTTATCAAATATACTAATGGGACTTTCATGTCAATTGAATATTATGCTACTATAGTCAACATAACAGAATAGACTGTTGTAATATTGATAGTTTCACATATTATATTATCATTTTTTTGTGTGCTTATTTGTGAGGCAACCTTAATGAACAACAAGTAAGCACTTATACAGGGCTAGATAACCTTGTCATGATTATTTATGATGGGTGCTAGGGATTTTTGTAGTTATAAATACATCTGATTTAACTATACAACAGACATATTAGAATAGAATCCTTAGTGACTGTTCAATGATTGTTGTTAGCTTTTGATATTAAGTGTTGACATTATTAATCCGGACTTTTAAAGGATTAATGCATCCCATTACTGTTTTTATACTGATGTTATGCTTACATGGAATTATGTCCCATTGATACACATTTATGTTTATTTTCATGTGAAAGGGGACAGCTGACTGTGTATTGTATATGCCACATCTAGAAGTGCTGGTTTGGTTTATTATTTACTGAATAGATCTACTTTGAAATAGTTATTATTCATTCTTCTTAATAGATGTATGTTATAGGCCTTTTTGCCACTAGTTATTTCTGGTCCTGCCTCTAGACTCACACTTTATACATCATCTCTATTCGGTCATCACTTTTTCCTTGTTTACTTAGGTTATATTATATATGTTAATTTGGATTGGATATTTCTTCACAAAATTGAGTTTCGGACAATAGGTTTAACTAATATTGTATTTAATAACCTTCTTGAGGATGGATCTGGACAATATTCTGGAGGGGTTGTGTGTTGATCGAGACGATATTAGAATATTTGGAGTGGATTCAGTCTCAAGCAGCAACCATAGCCAGCAAAATATTAATACAATTGATAGATGTCAACTAGCTTTTCAAAATTTGGAGAAGGGACTTAAAGGACTAAGAACCAACATATGGCATCTTAGATTATTTAGGGCCTACTTGCATAAAAATATGGCCCCTCGAGGCCTTCGTATCAGGCTTCGACCGATGGTCAGCAGATCTGAACAGAGGTTGACCACTGAATGGAACCAAGCATTACAGGATGGTGCTATGAAGTTTGTAAAGATTTTGACTTCCTATTATGAAAGGGCTATAGACATCAATATATCTGAGGTTAAAAACTTGAGTGCTGAATGCAAAAAATTCAGTTCATCAACAATTTACCAAAATTTGGTGACCAAGCTGTCCAAAGAACTTACTACATATGACCAAGTAACCAAGGATAGGAAAATTAAAAAATTTAATCAGGATGTCATGGATTATAGTAGAGGACATCCCTTTGAAACCCAAAGATCAGTGAGATTTCAGGATTCTGTTCCTGGAACTACTAGGGGTAGGACCAGAAAAAGACCGAGATCTTTTTTGAAACATAATGATAAGCCTTATACCAACACTTCGGGAGAGGAGTCCTCATATACCGATAGTGATGGTGTACCCATATCTGACTCACCTATTAAGAAAAAAACTAATGTTAATATCCCTTTAGAAGAGGCAGAAAATATCGAGGAGGTCGTAAACACACCAATCGGAATAGGTTCAGAATCAATGGAAGGACTGATCCAAATTTTGTTGAAACAATAGAAACAAGGAATAATAATGTTTTGAATTTATCTGACACTGTGCTAACTGATGACCAACAGAATCTTCTTAATAAAAGATTAGGATTTGTACCCAGTTTCTTTTGTGACCAATATAAAACTGCATTGGATGTTTTGGATTTTTGTCATGGTCTTAACTTGAAAATATTTTTTTCAGAGAAAAATACAGCTAATACTCAAAGATCTGCTGAATTTAGATTTCAGAATCACTTTTTCAACCGCCCATGAATAGACATGTCGCTACATTTCAACAAGCAGTACTAAGAGACTTGCATTTTCCCCATTTTGAATCACATATTCTACAAGAGAACATTAAGTTGTCTGAGAAGGAAGCCCTAAAAGAACTTAAAGATAACCATAACATTGCTATACTCCCAGCAGATAAGGGAGGAGCAGTAGTTATATTAAATATGGATTATTATATTCAGGAGGGCCTCAGACAACTATCTGATAGTAAATGTTACATGTATATGGGAATTGATCCTACACCAAATTTCAAAATGGAAATTGATGCTTTTCTTAATACAGCAGTGGAGGAGGGTATTATCACTCGGAATACTGTAGAACACCTTACAGTAGCAGATCCTTCCAAGCAAATATTATATTTACTTCCGAAAATACACAAATCTATTACTAGACCACCAGGTAGGCCAATAGCGTCAGGTAACGGTTCACTTACTGAGCCACTGTCAGTGTTCCTAACTCAACAACTTAAACCACTACTCAAATGGGTCGGAGCTAGAATACAAAACACCACACAATTTTTACAAATTATACAAGACACACAACTGGAGCCTCATTGGCTCATGTGCACACTAGATGTTAAGTCCCTTTATACCAGCATACCGCATTGGGCAGGCCTGCAGGCATTACAATATTGGTTGGAAAGAGCAGACCTGTACCCACCTGGGTTTAACACACTTATTATTTGCATGACCGAACATGTGCTTGGCAAAAATGTTTTTTACTTTCAGGGGGAGTGTTATTGGCAACTCCAAGGGACGGCCATGGGGGCATCCTTTGCCCCCATTTATGCGGATCTATTTATGGCCTACCTTGAGGAATGCCTGATATATAACCCCTTACACAACATCTATCTGGTTGAAATTGATATCTGGCGGAGATATCTGGACGATTGTTGGATGATGTGGCGTGCCGACTCTACACATCTAAATGAATTTGTGGAATATCTTAATAGTAACATCTGGGGGATTGAGTTTACTGTTACATTCAACACTCATAATATTGACTTTTTGGATGTTACAATATATCGGAATCCCGATCATACTTTGAGTACTAAGATTCATCGTAAATATCCACAATACAATACATTACTCCATGCATCTAGTATGCATCCACGCCACACCATCCGGAATATTCCTAAATCTCAATTCCTTAGAATCAAATGTATTAGTTCTTCTGCAACTGATTTTCAAGATGCTAAAAAAGACTTGGAAAATAAATTTTTAGAAAGGGGATATTGTCCGTTTGATATCGTTTCAGCCAGTGCATGGTCAGGCAAAAAGGACAGGGAGGCACTGCTTCAATATAAGGAGCGCATTCGGACATCACAGGAGTCTACCTTAAGATTTGTAACCACATTTGGAAGGAACCATCAGGTCATTAGAGATATCTTGGATGCAAATTTGAACATTCTATTAGCTAACAACTACCTTCATAATGTCTTAGGAACTAGGTGCCAATTTTCATATAGAAGGGGTAGAACCCTGGGATCGTTATTTTCCCATTACAAACACAAGGAAAGCGGAGGGGCTAAATATAAACAACTTACAATGACAGGTGATGAATTATTAGGAACCTTCCCTTGTGGTCACTGTATATCATGCAATCAGGTGAACAAGCTTAAGCAGTTTACTAGTGCCAATACTAGTAAAGTTTATAATCTTAGGATATTTGGTAACTGTTCAAGCAGTTGGGTTATATATTTAGCCACATGTCAGTACTCCGCCTTCTATGTGGGAAAAACTGCACGTTCCCTTAGAATCAGAATGGGTGAACACAGGAGTGACATATGTAATAAAAAACAAACCGATGCCCTATATCAACACACTATTAAACATCCTACAGCCAAGTTTATGTTCACAGTTATTGACCGAATAACCGGTGATAGGAGCAACCAACAAGTGTGGCAGAATATACTTAGCCATAAGGAGAAATACTGGATTATTCATCTTGGAGCTATGTTTCCTCTGGGTATGAATGACCATTTATGAGAAGTATATATGAATTTATTCACTCTGTATATGCTCCATAGGTTAATATGACACTTTTGGAGGTTTATGCTGCTTAAATGTATTATTCCAATATAACAAGAATAACTAAAATTATGATTGAATACCATAAGATTGGCTCATTAATATATTGTCATTTTGTTTACTAATATAATTTTTTAGAATTGTTTACAATCTTTCATTAACTGTTTGGATGTGTATTGATATGTATCTTTGCCATGCAAGTTTGTCTTTATTATTCATATGTTACCTGAACTTTTCTGTATCATATAGTAAATTATGTTTTACATAGGTTTACTATTTTTCAAACAAGCCTATTAATTCTTACACTCTGTGTTAACTAATATATATATATGTTTGCTTATTAGCCATTCTTAATTTTTCAGTGGTATAAAATAATATAGATAATTTAACCAGTATTTTCACATGTGAAGGGGTTGGATTATACCACTATTTGTCATTGGCTGGTGTATGCTATAAATATTCATGATTTGGTTCTTATTTGATTCTCTATTTTTCACTGAAGAAGGCATTTCGCCGAAACCGGTTTGGATTTTTTGAAGAATCATTGGACATTTGTATGTCCTGTTTGGAGATTTATCTGTGTAAACCTCCCAATAAAATATTGGACTGTTTATGCTGGCCTCTAGTGTTTTATACACATCATATTGCCAGCAGCAGATAGATAACCAGCTACTCACATATGCAGCACTACAAATGCAATGGGAAATTACCACAGCACATCAGTGAGTGTATCCAGGTAGTACTATTGTCCACATGATGGGTCGCTTGTGCAGCAGATTTGGCATGGACTGAGCAAGACTGTAGTATGAGGCTCTGGTGTGTGACATATGTAGTGAATGCAGCAGCCCCAACCATATAGGGGCCATGTACACCATTACTGCCCATACACAGGGTAATACGGGATGACAGCAGTGAGGCCATGTACAACCTACTCCACCCAAGTCAGGGAGGTGATGGAGTAACAAGTCAGGTGTTGTGATCGCACATGTAGACATGGAGAGGAATGATATGTTAATGGGTAGTAGTAATGAGTGTATATTAGCAAGTGCCATGCAGGATGGGGAACATATGTAACTGAATGTGGGACTGTCTGTAAACCCAGGGAAAGTGAGGTAGTAAGGTGTACTGTCAGTGTGAGTGTGTGTGAGTGTGTGTACTGTTATGCAATGCTGTACAGGTCTTAAAGTGTGTATTTGTTTCCCCCACAGGTGGCATGGTGGGTCAGGGTCCCTCCTGCATGCAAACTGAGGTAGGTGTCCCTACAGACACCGATGATGATGATAGTACAGGTGAGGCACAGGTGGGGTTGTCAGAGGCCGACACTGCGCCAACATGTGTCATCACCCTCCTAGCCACCCCAAGCCTGCACACAGTTACAGTGCCCCTACAAACCCCATCACATGTGGCCATAGCAGAGGGACAGCTGGTGGTTGTTGGCAGTGACCAGGAAAGTGTGGTGTCCTTGCCAACTGTGTCAAGTCACAGTCAGCATAGCCAGATGTCCAGATGGCCACCACATAGGCAGATGTACCATGGTGCTTGTGGGAGGACCACAGGTCATCATGCCCCTGGCAAAGGTGTCACAACTGGTACCACCAGGATCATGTGTCAGGCCATAATGGAGGCACAGGCACATATGGAAATGCACACCAGACAGGGCCTAAGGCTGCAGAGGTCTGCTTTCACAGCTGTAAGTAGCAACCTCCATGAACTCGCTGTTGCCCTCCGTGAACAGACTAAGGTCATAGATAGATGGTGGGGTAAGATGGTGGGCCTCCATGACCGTGGTATGTCTGTGCTTGAACGTGTGGTGGGAGTGGTGCAATGGCTGCGTGGACATAGGCCAGAAACACCAGCAGCTGACAGTCAATGTGGAATTGCCAGGATACCCAGCAACTCCTGTAGTGGCAGTACCAGCCCCAGCACACCACTGGGGGTGCTGTCCACACCACACCACAGCAGACCTCGTGCATGTGGCCCTGGCCAGTCCTAGGTGGGACATGGTTCCAGTGGACATCTGTCATCATCAGGGGAGAGTAGCACCTCAAGATCTGTACCTGCACTTGCCCATGGAAACCCTGGCAGGCACAGTCAGTGCGTCCGTGGCTGGAGGCAGTGAACTGCACACCCTGCCAGGTATGTTCTGCAGCTGTCCAACATCACCTGCATAGGGCAGCCACATGGCAGAACTGTGTGCATGCATACCCACACACTATGCAACCACACCTAGGGCGACTACATACTGACACACACCACATCACCGCGCCCCAATCAAAGAATCAAACCCCTCACCCACACACATGGTGACACATATTTGGGCCACCCTCAGCCTCTGGCACATCAGCAACACCCTGTGCATATGATAATACCTGTGCCACATCCCTGTCATCCATAACATTGATGCAGGGACAGGCTAATATGGTTCTGATGCACACGGTGACTGTAATGGAGTGCTGCAATGTACTGCAGTGTAAGATGTTGTCAGGGGTAATGTGTAATGCATACATGTCAGGTAGTGTAGCCATGCAGCTATGATGACTTTCACACACCCTGTGCATATGATGATACTTATGCCACATCCCTGTCATCCATAACATCGGTGCAGGGACAGGCTAATATGGTTCTGATGCACACAGTTACTGTAATAGAGTGCTGCAATGTATTGCAGTATAAGATGTTGTCAGGGGTAATGTGTAATGCATACATATCAGGTAGTGTAGCCATGCAGCTATGATGAATCTCAGCTGTTGGTAACATTGATTGTTATCTCCATACTGTTATCCATTTGTGCTGTAGACGTACATATGTCAGCAGGAGGATGGTCTGCAGTCATATTCCACAAGGGTATGTCACTGTAGTGACACCATGGCCATGACATATCTGCTGTACAGTTGCACACGTCACATGTATGTGTAACAGTTATTGCCCATGCAACATAGAATGGTGGCCTGCTGGTACAGGTATAATCTGTACCCTTATGTCAACCCATCCACATACACATACGCCCTTACTTGGCGACACTGTGTCTAGACCCCTACCCAGGTATGTAGTGCTACTGACCTGTGTGGCTGTCATTGCACACACGACACCATCTGTAGGGTGAGGTGTGTAGCAGGTCACAGGTTACATGCAGAACATCCACAGACATGTACAATATGGTAATGGGGGATGTAATGTTTGTATATAGAGAATACATAGTGTGTCATAACATCATATACACATTGACTAACACATAACAGGAAGACACATATCTTAGAGACCTGGGTGTATTGTTGATAACTAACTAGTCTGTGTGCCCAGTGTGTTACAGGTAGGCTGCACACAGCACATGTGCAACTGGGCTGTATCCTGTTATTTGTTACCTGTATAGGTGATGATGACAGTGGCCACCAGAAATGGTATGTGGGCCATATACTAGGTGTACCATGGTGTAAATACAGTGTACACAGCACCCACATCCCCCACTGGATATTGTACACACTGGAACCCATATTGATACTCTGACATACCCACTATCACACATTGCCCATGATGCCAGAACAACCCATTGCATATCACAACAGTGGTACCACAGGGATATGCATGTAATACACACACCACAGGCATAGTAGTGTGTTGCATTGCATTGCCACACCTATGGGCAACAACAACAATATCTGTAGTACTGTGTTGCAATTTGTATTGTAATAGGAGTATGTGGCCTCGGAATGGTGTACCCTACAGATATACCTAATATAAACCTAATTGAATGGATTTTATGATTGGTTAGGGTAATGACGTGAATGTATATAAACTAGCAGTTGTTTTACTGAGTGCATCTGATGAAGTCCATGGAGGACGAAAACGCATGAGTTCATAATAGCGTTCATTTATTTTATATCTTTTGTGAATAAAAAGTTTTATACTTTTGGACCGCTTCTCCTTGGTGTTCCACTTTTTGTACAGAGTTGGTTTTTGGAAGAAGTTGCCGTTTCTTTACATTGTACCCTACAGATATGCAGACATGTACACATGCACACACGTGGCAGACCTCAATGGGATTTCCATGCCTACCGACTCATTTGTACAACACTGTTGTGCTGGTACTGCAAGGTGCATGTAGCTGTTAGGGACAAGAGTGTAACAGGCTATATGTCATGTCCAATACAGAAGCAGCCACATCTGACTAATGCAATGGGAGTGGTGGTGGTTGTGAAGGCAGTCATGGACTTTCCAACTACAGGTGTACTAACACACAAACAATGCTATCCTCAGTAATGCACACATACACATGTCAATACTGTGGTGCATTGTTGCAGGTGGTCATAGCTGTGTACATGGCTCTTGTCCACGGAGGGACTGGATGTGTAGGGGGTGTGTGTACATTGGTATCATGCCACCTGCCATGTGCCAACAGGCAATCTATCGACTGATACCATGTTAGTGACTGGCAGGGTGAGAGTGACATGCATCAGCCAATCCTCTAGGTACCTTCTACACATGGCCACCAAGGTGGTCCAGTTGACATGTATGCAACATGTTGTACAACATATGGTTAGTGTCCGAGATGGAGATCTGTACCCAAGCATGTTCAGTTGGCTGTGGTGGTGTAGTGCAGGTACTGGTGGCATGTGGCCCATACAAAGTGATGTCGCCTATATGTGACAGGTAGTACACAGTTGGCCACACATGTCAGTGTCTATCAAGCTTAGGTTGTCTGTATGTTTTCCAGCTGGTGATCTGCCATTTGCACATGTGTAGAGGGACTGACAAACACCAGTTTGGTGAGTAGCTATGCAGTAAAATGAATGTGTCAACAGATGGATGTTTGACAACAATGAGTATGCCATTATTACATGTTTTAAGCCCTCACTAACATGTGCTGTACTGACAGTACTCCACAGTTACATGCCACATGTCTGAGTATCATCCAGTAGGGCATATATATGGTGACACAGCCCACACACCAGGAACATGACAGGGATCCCTCAGAGTGCAGCTATGCCCGCATGTGTGTTTGTTGTCAGTAGTAATATTAGCACTGCACCCTTCCCTGGGACAGTACTTATGACAGTAGTACTGCCATGTTACACTGTATGCCTGTGGTGTGACAGCACATACCCTCGGTTGCTACCCCTGCATGTCACACATTCACATGGATGACAGTGCTGTGCAGGCCTCATATACTTGTGTGTCCCAGACATGACACTCAATACCCTTTGCTACTGTAATGAGAGCACATAGACACATGTACTGTACATGGCAGTACATACACATATTATAGATGTCATTTCCCAGGGTTTGACATAGCCTCTGTGTAGACAGTATGCCACAGAGTATAGCTGGAGGATGTTTAGATGGTCAGCATAGGCCATCTGCTCATATAGTGAGGTATTTCCACTGTCTTCCCAGCTGTCGCAACTGTCCTGTGAGGTACATACCAAATGGGGTATTGTACTCTATACATGGTGTAATGAGGGATGAGTACAGTGGGACAAGTACCCCCCTTTTCTCTGGATGTAGATCCCTCGGTAATAAGGTGTGCCACATAGGAGGATTTCCTTACTGTCATGGCTATCTGGTTAATGAAGGTGAGACCACTGTCCACCTGTGTCCCTATGTCTGTCAGCACACTGTCGGTGTTTAGTGTACTGACACCTATGTGGTACTTCATGGGTACATGGTATGTCCAAAGGGGATAACTATACATTACATGTCATTAAGCTTGAGCCCATGGCTCTGGCACCAAGCATCTGTGTCTGTAAAGCCATGTTGTAGAATATCCACATCATTTGGGGATCCAATAATGGCTCCCAGTTTGCAGCCATCTGTGAACTTTGTCAGCCAGAGTTCTGTAGTGTAGGCCTATACTTCAGGGAAGTAGATGGCAAACAAGAGGTGTGCCAGGACCGACCCTGATGTACTCAAATTAGTCAATTGTCTGGAGCATGGATTGGACATGGCTACGTTTACAGTCTGGGTTCTGTCAGTAAGACATTTGGTAACCCATCGAGTGACACAGGTGATTATGGCCAGCTCCGCATGTTTAACTATGTCTCTAGAATGGGAAATGTTGTCAAAGGCCTTGGAGAAGTCCAGATATGCTGTGTGCAGCTCCTTACCCTCCTACACAGCTCTGGGGACCGAATCAAAGTAGTCAAACAAGGTCAGGAGACAAGATCGGCCCTGCATAAGCCCAACCAGGGTGGGGTCCAGTGTTTACTGGTTGCCAATGTCTTTATTAATGAGTTGCATGATAATGAATTTCATGCCCTTGCAGATTAGGCTCGTCAGTCTGATGGGACGGTAGTTCCCGGGATCCAAGGTGGATTCCCCCTTGTGGAGTGTGATAACTGTAGCTGTGCACCACTCATTGGGATAGATGCTTGAAGTAAGGCTATGATGACACATGGCACTTAGGTGAGATGCAGAGTTATGTAGTAGTTCATGTACTACACAGGCCAGGATGTCATCTGGTCCCATGACTGCTGTACTCCTAGCGGTAGAGTCGGCGGATTCTACCTGTGTGGCCATGATTACTGGCATTTGGCAACCTTTTGTTAGTGAGATATGCCCTTTAGGGAATGAGGGAGGCTGAATGTGGCACTAAATCTGTCTGCCCAGATATTGGCACACTCCTTTGAATCATATATTTAATGCCAAATCTGTTGTAGCACAGAGCAATTCTGAGCATTGCAGTATAGATCCTGGACATTACTAGAGAATGCCTTGTGGTTGTCTTTGGAATCTATGCAATTATATTTATGTAACAAGCTGTGGCATTTTCAAGGGATAGCAGCTTCTTACTGAGGCTGGTAAGGGAGCAGTTTCCATTTTGGGATTATCCTGTTAACTGCAACAATGTCTTCCTTCTGTTGTACAGACTGTTCATGGCAATGGAGCATGGTGTAGGCTTTGCAGAGGGTATTCATGGAGAATCCTTACTGGCAGGTGGGGGTGGGATGTGGATGTCAACGGTAATTACTTAATGGTCAAACCTGACCTATGAGGGGTGGCCACTGGTGTGAGGCATCTGACACCCATGTTGAGAATGACTAGGTCTATGATATTGGAGACCCTGGTTGGACAATGGACTAGATGATCCAGAGGGTTGGAATGTATGTGTTCCCAGAACCGTTGGTAAAGGGTGGTGGTACATGAGGTGATTTCCCAGTTAATGGCAGAGTATTTGGAATCACCCAGTATTATGGTGTCTGATTGTATCTCAATATTGTCCAGTATGTTTATAACGGTGTAGTGAGAACCTTGGACCATGGAGGGGGATCAGTAGGCAGCTACAATCTGGATTGCAGTCTTACATAGTGTCAGTTGCATTTGGTGATTCCCAGATGCATTGTATTTGACAGTAGGCTGGAGGGGTGAATGACCTTGAATATGGATACCCCTCTACCTGTAGTGTTGTGGTCTTGGTTTGTTGCCCATGTGTGATAAGGGGTGTAGCCAGGTATTACAGGTGTGCTCTCTGGAGCATTGCACCAGGTCCCAGGTACTGCACAGATATTGATGTTCCCCATCGAGTCTCCCCCTATTTATCCCCTCCCCCTAGGCTTATTTCCCGCCCTGAGTGTTATTTCATCAGGACGATATCTGAGGTGCCATTTTTAAATCTGGGCCACACGCGTCCTCCCTTCTCTGTGCATTTGGCCCTGTGTCTAGGCTGCTGCTCTCGCTTCCTGGTAAGTGTAGCTCTTGAGGAAATGAAGGAATAAGCACAAGTAATTCTATTGTACCTATGCTTAATGCATTTATGTTACTAATAGTTTTTGAAACTCTTTAATCATACTGCTGCTGTAACTTGCTGGATTAATACCTGAAGTGTACTTACTGTTATGAGCTACTGAGACTTTATACGTATCCTTGCTGTTTAAAGTTTTTCCTTTCAAATACCCTACCGCACCTTGGTGTTAGGATAGTGTTTTTCTCTGCTCTGGTTGAGCAGAGTGCATTCTTGTGTTGCTTGCCCCCCTTGCTTAGCGTAGGCATTTGTGTCCATTTGCTTAGGCTTTTGGGTATGGTTTACCAATGCTATAGTAGGAGCAGCACGTACTTTCAAGGTCCCCTGCTCTATTTTACTTGTTATATGCTTTACTGTCTCTGTTAAGGTACATATGAAACTGGTCATAATGCTAGTATCTCAGTGAGCTATATTGAGGTGTCCATTTAGCAGCTCTAGATGCCGTTCACAACACTAGTGTATTAGCCTGCTTTATTGATTGTCGTCGACAACCATTTCCTGATCCAAGTTCTTCCACACTGCCCAGAACAAAAACTGTGAACTCTATAGTTAGCGATTACTTTTTCTCTTGGCTAACTCGGCTCCCAGTGCCTGAATCCCAATGGCCATTGATTTTCAGTCTGCTAACTGCTTAACAGTACTTTTTCCTGTACAACTGGGCTCCTAATTACTAAATCCTTAGCGACCATTACATTTTAAACTGCTACTGCCTTATTTAACCGCTGACATGTTTTTCAGTCAGCTAAACTGCTTAACAGTGACTTTTCCTGTAAGACTCGGCTCTTAATTTATTAAAACCTTAGCGACCATTGCATTTTAAACTGCTACTGCCTTATTTAACCGCCAACATGTTTTTCAGTCAGTTATACTGCTTAACAGTGACTTTTCCTGTAAGACTCGGCTCTTAATTTATTAGAACCTTAGCGACCTTTGATTTCTAACCTGCAACTACCTTATTTCACAGCTGCCATGCTATTCTTAGCACTAGAATCTAGGCGACCATTGATTTAGCAATATACTGCCTATCAGTGTCTTTTTACCTGTAGACACAGTTTTATTAACTCCAAAACCTTAACAACTGATTATTTTGCAACCTGCAATTGCATAACAGTGTTTTTTACCCTGTAGGCTTGGCACTTTGTCTTAGAACCGTAGCAACCTTTGACTTTTAAACCTGCTACTGGATAACTTGTGTCGTTTTTCCTCCTAACTGTAGTCAGAATATTATTGTCTATTGTTTTAGCAACATAGTCTCAGCATTACTATAGGCTTTGCTTTAGCTGATATGTATTTATATTTTGCTATCCCTAAGGCCTGTCTCAACTGACTGTCTTTATGTGTTAAACTGAATGTAACAACTGTATTTAGCTGTAGCTACTGCCTTGGACAATTTCTCCTACCTAGGAATATTGTTTTATTCATTGCTATTTGAACACAAATACGGTCTCTGACTTCTTTAAGCAGTGTTGTTTTTGCTTAGCATTTTGTAATCCTGTTACCTAACTATTGTTTGCATGCTGAATTGATATATAAAGTTTATCATATCTTGTGGACCTTCTACTGCACAATTGTTTCCACCTTTCATTTTTCCAACTTCTCTGCTTCCTATTTCTCTCTCCCTCAGTCTACACTTCTGTCCCTCTTACTTTCTCTCCTCCTCCCACTCCACTCTGTATAATTCCATCCACTACTCTGCATTTACTTCTTCCTGCACTCTCCTTCTTCCTATTTTCCCCTTACCCGAATTTTAACTTATTGTTTTTTTCTCACTCTCCTTTTCAGTTGCTCCCCATAGTGTTTTCCCCCTTCTTCACTGACCAGACAGGAGATTCCTCCTCTCAAAAGAGAAGGTGTCCGTGGACTATCTGCTTGAGCCATATTAATTTTCTGGGACCCTATCTCCCTTGCTAAAGAGACTCAGTGTATGTAATCTCTTACATATGTTTTTTTTTAGCACCTACCTAACCTTGAGCAGCATTCTATCCCGGTGCACATGAAAGTAGCCCACCACTGGTCACTGCACATCCCCCCCCCATCCTTGGTTTCCAGTCTTTCTCCCATAATTATCTCTATCTAATCTCTGTAACCTAACTTCTCTGTGGAACCTCTTCTTCTCTGAGTGCACCTCCCTCCTTTTTCTACTAGGTGGCAGCATACTCCTGATAAAAGGAACTGCAATATTCCCTTCTCCCTGCTCCAATTACTTTTTCTGCCAAAACATGTCTCTGCCCTACACTAAAGAATCAGTAATTTACCTCCCCACACTTATATACTTACTTTCAGAGAGTTTTTCACTAACCAAACATAAAATCCTAGCTATTAACTGTAAACCAAAGTTTATAACCATATACCTGCACCCCTGCTGTGATTCTCCTTCTCCAGCCTCAGGTCACTGATTGTTTTTCGGGCCTTTCCCGCCTCTTTGGCTCTTCCCACTCTGTTCGCCCTCCGGGCTCACTCCGCTCCCCTACCCTGTCCCCAATTTCCGCCCACCCTCAGTACCTCTACATTTACCCCCCTTCTATCAGTCCCTCCCTCTCCGCCAACCAATCCTGACACACCTTCCCCCTCCCCTTCTTCTACCCTACCTGCCTCTCTTAACCACTCCCCCCACACTCCTAACATCACATCACCCTCTTTTTCTATCTCCTCTAACTGACTCCAACTGCCATGCTCACCCTTCCTCCCAAGGTCCTTCTCCTCTCATCCTTCCCCTTCCTTCTAGTATCTCTATACCAAATCACCTGCTATACTGATTTCCATTTACTCTCTCCTCCTTATACTTCCCAACACCACCTTACTTCCCATTACCACAACATCTCAGCTTCTTTAATTCCCTCCCACCCTATCCTTCTCTTGAAAGTAAAGTTTTTTCCAAGCTCAAATAATAACTTTAAACATAAACCAAATCTCTACCAGCCTCTTCTATCTAAATACAAAACTAATAAACACATCCCCATCCCACATACCTTTACTTGGCCGGCGATATTCACCCCAATCCAGGTCCTAATTTCTTTCCTACAAATCTCCCTTGCACCAGCAACAAATCCTCTAACAAAAACCTCAAATTCCTCACTATCAACGCCCAAAGCTTAAAAAATAAATTAACCCTCTTTCATGTCTGGCTCAATCACAACTCTCCTGACATAGCAGCGATCTCTGAAACCTGGCTAAAACCTCACATTAATGACTCTGAATTCCTACCCCTAGGATTCCATTCTCTCTGATCTGATCGACCTAATAGAAGAGGTGGTGGTGTTGCTCTAATCTACTCCAATCTCTTGTCCATTACTCCTTACCCTAACCCCATCCCTTCTTTCAATAATGCTGAACTTGTAATTGGCATACTAAAAATAAACAACCATAAAAGTATCTGCATTATTTGCCTCTATATTCCTCCTGGCAACAATACCAATACATTGGAAGACATCCTCTCCTGGCTTCCTCCAATATTAAGCTAGAAACCTTCATTTTGGGAGATGTAAATATTGACTGGGGAAAAATCATTAACTCTATTCCCACGATAACCATCAACCTATTCAACTTCTCTCAACTTACTAACTCCATTACTAGACCTAACAAAACTAATCCCCCTGGCACCATACTTGACTGGATCCTAGTATCTCATCCAAACAAAGTTATAAAATCTGGTGTCACTCCTGACAAATTAGGAGACCACCTCCCTGCCTTCTCCATTCGAGCTACTCCCACCTCCCCACACTCTCACCACTACATTCATACTTGTAACCTGTCTACCTTCAACCCTACTTCTTTCTCTGACTCTCTTAAGCTAACTAACTGGACACCCTAAAAACACTACCATTAGACAAAGCCATTGGCTATTTCAATTCTACATTCATAACTATCCTTATCTCGGAAAAAACAGAAAAAACAGAAACTATCTCCCTAGCTCCCATAAGAACAAAAAGAGTTAAAACAAATACCATCCCTTGGCTCACCAAAGACACAAAAGAGATAATGCTTCAAAAGGATAAAACCTGGAAAGCCTACATTAAACACAAGCAACCTGAAATCTTCCTTAAGTATAAGCAGTTAAGAAACCTTGCCAAAAAACAAGTCATTAGAGATAAAAAGTCTTACTACATCAGACTACAAGAAAACCATGCTAGAAATCCCAAGCAATTCTGGAATTCTATTAATTCCCTCCTTAGACCAGGTACAAAAAACAACCCCTGTCCTGATACCAGCAATTCTGACCTTGAAATAGCCTCCCTATTCAATTCCTTCTTCATCTCTTCCATCGCTGAGCTAACCAAGACGTTCACAGACAATAACCTTCCTCCCCTCCCTGCTCAGTCTTCCATTCCCTGCTCTTCCCCCCTCTTTCAAACTCAAACTAGTATCCACCGACCTAATAAAGAAACTTTTATATAAACTAAAGCCTTGCTCCAATGCCCCTGACAGCATTCCATCCTCCTTCCTAAAAATAGCTTCTGACTCTATTGCTCTACCTATCAGCATCCTAATTAATAGATCTTTACTTGAATACTACGTACCTAAATTATGGCACACTGCTTTCATTCTTCCTCTCCACAAGGGCAGCAAAAATTGTAATGTCTCCAATTTCCACCCTATAGCCATCCTCTCCCCTATCTCCAAAATCCTAAAAAAAATTATCCACCTGCAGCTCCTGCCATTCCTTACCAAACACCAACTACTCTCTCCTACCCAACATGGCTTCCGCCCCGGACATAGTACTAACACCGCCCATCTCTCCTTCTTGCACTCTGTCAATTCAGCATGTGACTCTGGTAATATAGTATCCTCTGTTCTACTAGACTTATCCAAAGCTTTTGACACCATCTCTCATACCCACCTTCTAAATCACCTCTCTAATCTCAACCTTTGCTAAAAATCTCTTTCCTGGTTCTCCAGCTACCTTTCAAACAGGTCCAAAGCTGTGAAATGGGGCCAAGCCACCTCTACTTTCCTTCCTACCCCTACCAGAGTACCCCAAGGTTCCATACTCAGCCCATTACTATTCAATATATTTATTAATGACTTCCACAAAGCCATTCCTAACACCAGAATTGTGCAATACGCTGATGATTCCACTTTGATCTGCTGTGCCTCTAACCTAACAGAGCTCCAAGCCATAACACAAAGTGCCTTCTCAACCACTGAAAACTGGATGCTCCAAAATCATCTCTAACTGCAAACAAAACTAAGATCTTCCTTTTCTCCCCCTCTAAATCCTCCTCTCTTGATAAAAACTCATTTCAAATTACCAGCCTTAACAACTCCTCTATCGAGATTGTACCCTCCACCAAACTTCTCGGTGTTACAATTGATGACCAACTAAAATTTAATACTCATATCCAGCTAAACATAAAAAAAAACACACATAAAACTAGGTTTACTGTATAGAAGCAACCACTTCCTCTCTCCTCACACCAGACTAACCCTTGCCTCTACCTACCTCCTTCCCTCCCTACTGTATGGAGCTCCCCTGCTCACTAATTTGTCATCCACACTTACCTGCAAATTGGAACAATGTTACAACAAAATCTCTAGATTTGCCACAAATGCCAAATCCTCCTCTCATCACTGCACCTCCCTTCACTCTCTAAACTGGTTTAAACTACCCAATCAACTTGACTTTCTCCAAATCATCACAGCCTACAAATTATTGTTCCATCCTACTAACTGCACTGCTCTTTCTAATATTCTACAACCTTATACCCCCCTTAGACCACTTAGATCTTCTCACCAAAACCTGATCACCGTAGAAAAATCCAAGCGCCCAGCAGGTCAGCTTCTCTTATCCTTTACCCTAGCTAAAAAATGGAATGCCCTGCCCTCCACACTAAGGACATGTACCAACCTTAATAACTTCAAAATCCAACTTCATTCCTACCTCTATCTAAACAGGAATTGCAACTGCACTCTTCAGCCCATACCTCTCAAGCTATCTTCTCCCTTCTCTCCAGACTAACCTCTTCACCTTCCTAACCTCTTTTAAATATACTTAGCATAGGTAACTAAATAGTAAAATTTTGATTTTTATGATATAAGCCTGTTTTCCTCCTGAACAAAATAGAAATTGCTAGTGTTTATTCTTTTTGTAGCTACCTGCTATTTGTAATACAAACTGTCTTTGACTTTTCATGTAATTAAACTGTTGTTTTCCTGTTGGAGCTTTTCTCCCCGGGCCTCCACTGAAAACGGGCCCCCAAGCCCAGTGGACCTCCCCGGTAATCAAACTGAAATAAATAAATAAATAAATAAAATAAATAAAAAATCTGTATGTGTCACTCAGGAGAGTGCCTGCTTAGGTTTAGATGTCTAACACTGAGTCGCATTACCATCAGTTTTGCATGCTTGCATCTGTTACAGTGGTGGATTTGCCCTTTGAACCTTGCCTAGATTAGGCGCTATGGGGTTGCCAGGAGGTATAGCTAATAACCTGAATCCCAGGGGCAGCACATGCAGTCCACCTCTGCCAGAGCATCATGGTTTGTACATCATGTCGCCCCAGGCAGACAGATAACAGATCCCCTTTGAATGACAGCAGATGCATAGCCACTTGTTGAAGTCAGTG